>NC_090783.1:23180916-23283416 GCF_040054535.1 Antennarius striatus
CTACTTATTTGTTGTGGTTTAGTGATTAATTTCTTCTGCACCTTGATTGTATTTAATGCAAATGCTAACAAAATAAAAGCGTTGTTTGCCTCTGGTACTCGCCATGTTGACATGTCACGACGCGCGAGAGGGAAGAGGCGACGTGACGCGATGTGTTCAGGGTCAGTTGGTTTTCGCCCGAACTGTGTGTGGATTGTACTACAGGAAACACCCCCGAAAACCTGAATTTGTTCAGTTTCTTGGGAGAACCTCAGCGAAACGTGCTGCCTTCGTTTCACTGCGTTCGCTTGTTGTGAAATTCTGAAACCGAGCTGTTCTTTCTGAGTAAGTGATTTGGGTCGAAACGGAACCACAGTAGAATAAGGGAAAGTTCCGATTTTTCTCAAAGCTACCTTTGTGCTGCATGGACCGAATGAGGACACGTGTCAAGGTGCATTCAAGTCATTGTGATGAAATCTGGCTCAAAATTTGTTTCCCAGCCACAGACTTTTGTTGTGGTCAAAATAAACCACATGCTTATTCACTGCCAAATTAATATTTCAAAAACACTGTTTTACTAGCCATTCATTTAAAATATCAAGTTTCGTAATGATTTTGATAGAACTGGAAGTTGTTGCATTTAAAACTTAAATTTTTAGTTGTCAATGCCAAATCCTTTCTGTTGTGTCTTAACAGGTCATTTCATCTTCAGTTAATTTACTGTAATAGTATAAATGATTGGAGTAAATGCTTGTGGGCATCTAAATATCAGGATGTGTAAATACACACACACACACACACACACACACACACACACACACACACACACACACACACACACACACACACAATCTATAGTTCTTCCTCATGAAGAACTATAGATGGCAGCATCTTGTAATCAAAACCAGACATAGCCGCATTTATATTTTACCTGTATAGAAGTTGAATACTAGCAATTTTATTCGAACTTATGTGATACTTGATTTTTATCTTTAACAGTGTGTTATTGTTTAGTTAAATAATGCAGATCTTGGTACTGAACATATCAGAGTTTGTTGGAAAAGTTAACTCTTGAGGAAAGGAAGTTATCACATTGAACAAAATCTGTAAACTCAATCCCTAATTTCATATATTTTTATCTGAGTCCTTTATATATAATATATATAGTGTGAACTGTGCCAACATAGATAATAGTTTACCACCCCCTTTCATAATTTTTGAGTCAAAAGTATGGTGTCCATTCAAGATAAGACAAATACATGACTCCTTGTCCTGTCGCATGCAGCTCTCAGTTACTGTTCTTCTATTCCCAACACTCCTTGCTTAGGCTTAGTACAGTGTTAAACTACAACTAAGGCGGTCATAGACTGCAACATCCCGCGACACCCCTGAATTCAAAATTTTACCCTGACCTACTTGCATAGGTCAAAGATCAAAGCTAGTGCTCTGATCTACTTTTATTGTATCTCTTGCGAGCAGATGTCACCTGAATTTCCCTTGGGATCATTAAAGTATATATCTATCTATCTTTCATTGATCAAAGCACTAGTTTTGAAATTTGAGTTTTCTCAAGGTCATTATCTCATTTTCATCCCCTTTGCTGCCAGAATAATGTGCTTTTTGTTTCATCTTTCTATCTGCAAAAGTTGTGAGGATATTTAGTGGACAAACTAACGGACGAATGGACACACCAACACTGACAATTACAATACGTCTCCGCGTTGAAGCGGGATGTAATAAGAGGGTGTAGACCTACATCAAACTATAATTCTTCATTGAGCAATATAATTATTACAATTTAATGATTTGACGTAACTAATGATAAATTTATCAGTTCTTCTTCTAGTACACATTTTTATTGCTTTAATAATATAACTAATGATTAAGCCAAAGAACTGGAAAAGTGTCTCTGGAGTATATTGGTATTTTACTCCATTATCACATAATTAAGAATTATCTCCTGTGTTATGATATTACATCATTGTAGTAAAACTTGAACTACTATGACGACTACTACCACAAGTACTATTAATGGTTCTAGACTCCATTTGTCAGATGCCTGGTCACTGGTCAGACCAGTTTCAATACAATGAAGGCAGCAGTGCATAAATTACCTGGAATATGCGGTGCTCAAAAAGCATTGAAGCATATAAATTCTGACCGTAGGTTCTTTTATATATTTTGAACTGATATAATTTGCATTTATTGCTTGTCTCCATTCTGGAGCACTCATGCCTCTACAAAGGGTTACGTTACTCTAACTCTTTTATTTAAAACCTCTTTGACCCTTGTGTGTGTGCGGGCGTGTGTGTGTGTCTGTATGCCGACACCAGCCCCGTAGCATTTCAAAGCGCACTTTGCTTTTTATTTAAAGTTTATTGAGACTGAGCGTGTCAGTGATCTGAATCGCACCCAGTTCAGCCATGAACATCTCTAGCAATACACACAACTATTATGACTTACATGGGATCGATGGTTTTTGAGATTTGCAAAGAATAACAGAAAGACAGTTGGAAAGCAATTGATTGTTTTTTATTAAATGAGGAAATAGTAAAACAGCTCTTGACAGGAAGGGACACCAGCATAGTGAGTGAGCTGTTTCAGCATCTATTCAAAGTGAATGTAAGCATCTTGGCTTCAGGACAACCAGAAAGATTCCTCCATTGTTTTAGAAGACTGCTTCAGAGAGTTCTGCAGGAACTTTACGCCTCTAAAAGTAGAGACTCAATGGGGCCAAGTGTTTTTCTGGTTTGGTGAAATTCAATAATTTGGGCAAAGTAATATGGAAATGTTGCCTTGAATTCTTTGGTAAACTGAGGAGAGCAAAAGTCTGTAGGTTCCTGAACTTCTAAAATAAATAAAGAATCCTGGAATAGAGGGTCAGTAAACTCTGCTGTGAATCTGAGAGATAGAATCAAGCAAGCTGCATCAGTTTCATGTGTTTGTTTTCATTTGACCTCTCACCACAGCTGGATGGGTTGAAGAGAGGACATTCAGTTACACTAAGGAGTAACCAATGAGATGAAGGCACGCAGGTGGTGCTGTCTGCGCAAAGGACAGGGGAGACCAGAGTTCATCTGTGACTCTGTTGGCTTTCAGTGCTGGTGGGAGAGTGCAGGTCTGAACAAAGACTGTAGCTTTGATGATTAACTAAAGGGATGACAGCACCCTCATAAAACGATACGGCCAATCATTCACCGTTAACATTAGTAAGACCTTAATAATTAACATAAACTTCCACTAAAAACCTTCATCAGGTAATAAAACAAAAGTTGGAAAATGGTAAACCCAGCATTGACCTAATGGAAATAATAAAACCCAAGTTTTATTAAGAGACAAATTCAACAAACTATCTTTAGATGATAAACAATTTGTTAGCTACTCTGGATACTTAACATAAAAAAATAATATGTTGTATGGGGAATTGTGACATCATATGGATCAGTTTTCATGACACAAAATAGATCATTTTAATTACAATTATTTCTTTTTCTATGTTCTACCTTTGAAGATCATTAATTGCATGACCGCACTACAAATAAATCCTCAACAAAAAGCATTGGTCCCATTATCCATTAACACTACTGGCTATAAAAAAATGCATATTAAACAATCTAAGGACGTACTAACTGTCATTTGTTACCCTATAATGTTCACATTGTATGTCAAAGGGTACACTGGCTTCCTGACATTTGGACTGTCTTAAAAAATCTAAAAAGATTACTGGAGTTTTAGTAGTTGACTGGACATTCAAACAGAACAGAGGAACACATAATATATTTTCCTATAGTGAATATATTATATTTATTCCAATAACAATCTCAACCCAGCTGTATTTATTAATGGAGATAAATACAAGAAAGAAAAAATAAATACCACAAAACATGGGTAAGTGGGTAAGGTCTCTTTGAAACAGAATTGAAACTGCAGATTCATTGTAATTCTTTCTGATATCTGGCATTTGAGGGGTTTGTATTTTTATATATAAGTGGTCCCAAGACAATGTATTGTACTTTGTGCATGACAGGAGGCCACATGTTCTTTCTTCCTCCTGCGCAGCCAATCAGTATCTTTAATCCAATTCAACCCAGCCCCTGTTCCTCATGGCCCCTCCCCCAGCAGTATGTCTGTGTCGCCCCACCTCTCTCTTCCTTTCTGTCTTCCTCTGACACCAGTCTGCTCAAACCCTCCCTCCATTTAATATTACATCTAAGCGAAACAGAGAATAAAATATAAAAAGATTGAGCGTGGCAGAGAGGAACTGTTGCTGAGAATTCACAAAGCGTGGGATGGAAAAGCAACCGGGTTCTTTATGCACAAGCCCACATGTGAGTCTAGCTGGCTTTTTTTTTCCATTTCCTCCCTTTCATATTTTCCTTTTTTCTTCATATCCATCCATTCTTTTTCAGTTTATTGTTATCTCTTCACGCTGTCTGTATATCATCACTGTCCCTCTGTTGCCGTGTCATCCCTGTGTTCGCTGCCGCATGCGTCCCTGCCCCCATAGCACAACACTGGCTGCTGATGCTGTCTTGTGATGGTTGAGTAGAAGTCATGGTTTACAGAATGAGATTCATGGTTAATTATAGGATTTAGTCCAGGAGGGTTTTTTATGATACAACTGATATGATTCGAAGAAAAAGGCACAACATCAAGGAATGGGTCTAATGCCAGTCAGTACTGTTTTCTCTTAAAAGTGAAGCAACTCATCTCTAAGCATTTAGTTCTTTAACTAAATGCTTAAATTAATTTAAAAACAATTAACAGAAGAAATAATTTTCAGTAACAAAAAGTAACTATCAACTACAGTTTTTCTTCAATGATATACTGTAATAATGGGAATAGTCAATATTCTCACTTACCAGCCCAATACCACCAGACAAATGGCATACAGGTCATCTGTGGAAGCAGTGTATGGCAACCTTCATTTACATTTAAGCAAAGAAGAATGTCAGGTGACATAATGTGAAGACTGACAAAGTCCACGTTCAGAGAAGGGGGTGGGATCAATTCAAAAACAACAAATACTACAACGCCGTTTGCTCACCTGTTAAACCGGTGGCACTCGTGCACCTAACTTTTTAATCTGGTGTTGTCAATAATAAATTATAATTTTTTATCACTTTTCATAAGCAATGCAATTTCTTAAAACATGTAAATGATTGTGAACTGGACTGCAGCTAAAATGTCTGGAGTTGTATTTCTGTTCATTCAATAAACATTTGACATGAAATCCAAAAGTTATAATTGTATTTGTGGACAATATTAACAGTAAGATAATTTCCCGAAATCCTTTGATAATTTATTAAACATGGCACTTTTTCTGAATTAATTTTATCATGTTCAATATTGCTATATGCCCTGGAAGAGAGAGCTCATTGAGAAAGAGAGAGCATAACAATTGTAGACATATACACTTTCTAAGCTCAAAGTTACTTTAAAGTTCTTTGGTTCATCGGCTAAGTTTATGAAGTCTGCTACAAAATCGAAAAACAGAATGACAAATGGCTTCTACAAAGCCAACTTGGCTGGGTTGTGCCTCGCCAGGGTTTGTGTCATGTCTGTTGTATGAAACGGCTGCGTCATCTACGATAATAAACTATGATTATCCTGTTATGAGTTGCCTTTCCCGCCTGCCTTTGGCTCCTGTCTTGTTTCCTGTTTCGCTTCTTAGCCTGCTATGGCAAAGAAGTTACCAAAAGGAAAGACTGTTGATGAGCATCTTAAGTGCAAGGACAGGGAGGACAGGTGGAATGGCTACCCATGATTTGTCTGGCCACATTAATGCATGCAGACAGGTAGAATTGGCACTGCGGATTTCTTTTTTTTTTTTTTGTAAATGAAAAAAAATCTATCCTTCTACCATTTATTTTCTTTTTTAATCCACTTTTTCTTAACAAGAGGGCTGTAACTTAAACTTTGTCAACATTGGCAGTGAATCTCCAAATAATATTTTAAGTACAGCTGAACATGGCCTGTGGTAAGCATTGGATCACATGATGGAGAACATGAACATCCATGCCACAGTGAGAACTTTGTTTTTTTCCCCCCACCATAACCTCATTTGTTTGCTCAGTCTGATGTCAATGACCCCTCAGTTCATATTCCCTGGAGTGCAGTGGAGTGACATGCAGCTCAGTCAGTGGTTAAGTCTACCCTTGAGAGTTTGTGAATTCCAACAGCTCAATCCTCTTTGGAATTCGAGATCCCTGTGGTCTACTACAATGCCTCAAATATATAAAGCAACTCTGCATGTTGTATGAAAATGAATGTTACGGCCCTGCATGTGTGCGTCTGTGTAGCCACCCTTCAGTCTTGGCTCCTCCCACTTCCTGGTTCCATCCCTGTCTCCTGATTTGTACGGCGTGCTTTCCCTCAATCCACCAACTGGCCGTCAATCGTAGTGGCAGCCCTTAACTGCTCGGCAGCTGTTCAGACTGGTTGCTCATGGACAGTCTGCCTTGCTTGTTACTGAACTATACTGTGTTTTAAAGATTAAAGATTAAACACACTTTATTGTCCACACAAACGGGGAAATTATCTTGACACTCCTTGTTGTACATGCATATAAATATATACGTGTTAGTAGCACAGAACACACAAACACTGTATACAGGCCCCTGTAAACACAACACACTAGGGGCCTGCTGGCATGCAATTAATAACACATTATTAATAATCATACATGACTGGGGGAGGCGGAGTGATGGGTCGCGACTTCGGGGTGCGCCCCAATGAGCAGCTTGTGGGGGGGGGACGGCGCCTTGCTCAAGGGCGCCTCAGCAGTGGCTGGGAGGTGAGCTGAAGCCCCCACTGTCAGCTCACACTCCGAGGATGTCCGGATGACCGGATTTCTGGTCCTAAGACATTTGTTGGCGGCAGTGGCCAACGTGGACACGTTGTGGAATTGGGCCAAGGTTTTCACCAGTAGATCGCAGGCAGGTATCTTGTATTAGTCACTATTTTGTATGTTTGTACACTTGTGACGTGAGGCTATGGCAGGTTTTGTTTCCATTTTAGTTTGACTTCAGACCAATTTGTTTTTTGAGAACTTTTGGTTATATTTTGCTTACTTGAGCAGCATCTATCAGCCCTTGTGTCGTTATTTTTGTGAAACTTCCCTCTGTGTAGGGCTCTGAAACAATCTTTAGTTCATAAAATGCTTCTATTTTCACCCTCAACATTAGACTTTTATTTTTTTGCTCCCCTCCTCCCTACACGTGCAGTAAATTGGGGCTCGTCCGGGTTCAAAATTAATTGATTCGTTAAAGGGAGTCCTGGAGCCGAATTAAATTTTTGGATTGTTAATTGTTTGATTGGTAAACTGTAATTGACTGGGGATTTTTTGCAGTTGTTAGCCATGTTGTAGCCTAATTTAGAAACCTTGGTATCCCGCTTCTTCTGTTTGCTGGACACTTTTCGTAAGGATGAGTTGATCCAAATTTCAAATTATTTTGGTCTTACAGTTCTCAAGCACTTTAAAAAGAAAGCTCAGCGCTATGATAAAAGATAAGGTGTTCGGATTGGGGCTTGGTGAAGCACCGACAGCGGTGGTGGGTGAAGAGACTGGTTGTCTACCACTGAAAGATGACTCCTAAGATGGTGGGGACGAGAGAACCCCTGGTGAGGAGGGTTAAAAAGAGGAGTCGGCCCCACCAGGACCAGGTCCAAAGAGGGGGCCCGGTTGAAGGTACGTCTTGCTCACCTTCAACTGGAGTCCCAGGAGAAGGAGAGTCAAACAGTCTCAGTCAGAAATTAAGAGGCTTCAGATTGATGCTGAGAAGGCTGTGTAGTTGAGCTTGGCTCAAATGCCCCGTGTGTCTACTGGCCTGGAGACTAGGTCTCCCTCTTCCACCACTTCCCCACCAAGTGCCTTTGATATTGGTTACAATATTGTTTTGGTGCCCACAGTTTATGAGACTGAGGTAGATTCTTATTTAGGTCCATTTGAGTTCATTGCTTATGCTCTGCAGTGGCCACCTGAGGTTTGGGCTCTTTTGCTTCAGTGGAGGATTCAGGGGAAAGTTCAAAAACCTGTTACTGTGCTTTATTGAAGACAGTTTAAAATATGATCCTGTACAAGCTCTCCCGCCCTCGGGGGGCTGGGGGCCCCTTCGGTTCTGTTCGTCCATGCGTTCGTCTGTCCACCAAATATCTTCACAACCGTTGCAGATAGGAAGATTAAAGAAAAAGTACAGCACTCGGGTGGCAAAGGGGATGAAAATGAGATGATGACCTATGAAAGAAGGTCAGGGTAAAATTTTTAATTTAGGGGTGTCGCGGGATGTTGCAGTCTCTGACTGCCTTGGTACTAATAAAGTATCTATCTATCTACTAGTTGTCTTTCAAAACACTTCAAAGCCTTGTCTTTTAACGCAGGGTGCTTTGGTCTCCAGGTGCCCAAGCAGCTTTGAAGGCCTTATTGACTCATTTGATGGCTTGTCGCCACGTATTACACAGAGCCCCCTTGGTCCTGATGTTGTCTTTCGAATGCATATTTACCTAATGGCTCATGGCCCGGTACAGGGTCGCGACCTGGTGATTGGGGACCACTGCGTTAGAGCACTGGCACCAATTGTTAAAGTCAGTGCTTCACAAGTATTGCCTGGAAACCACAAAAAGTTGAGATAAAGGAATTCCCTTTGTGTTTGCGGCCCATGAAGCAACACAGGAATCTTTCGCCTTTAGTCCTGTTGCATTTTTTGGATGCACGCCCCATGGTCCATTCTAGTTGCTGAAGGGGTCTTCTCCATATAACATGGCAATTCATTTGCTTAAGAGTCTCTGTTCTCTTCACAAGCTGTCATGAAGCGTCGTTTTGACAATTACGCTGTTCCCCGATGGATTCAGGTGGGTGAAAATGTTTTAGCATCATTACCAGTTTCAGGCTCTGGGCTCTCAGCCAAATTCACTGATTTGTATAATGTCTGTGAGCATGTCAGCGATACATGACATTTGATGTTGGTCATTCTCGTCCCATTAAATAACACACTTACTGTGTCTTCTTTTCGTTTCGGCTTTTCCCTTCAGGGGTCGCCACAGTGAGTCAGTGTCCTCCATCTAACCCTGTCTTCTGCATCCTCTTCTCTCACACCAACTACCTTCATGTCCTCTTTCATTACATCCATAAACCTCCTCTTTGGTCTTCCTCTAGGCCTCCTGCCTGGCAGTTTAAAACTCAGCATCCTTCTACCAATATATTCACTATCTCTCCTCTGGACATGTCCAAACTATCTCAGTCTGGCCTCTCTGACTTTATCTCCAGAACTTCTAACATGTGCTGTCCCTCTGATGTACTGATTCCTGATCCTATCCTTCCTGGTCACTCCCAAAGAGAACCTCTGCATCTTCAGAGCTGATCCCTGATGTAGTCCCACCTCCACCCTGAACTCCTCTGTCACACCTGTCACACACATTTCGTCCTCTGCTCTGCCTTTGTCCCCTTCATCTTCCTCACCACCAGAGTCATCCTACATACCACTATCCTATGCTGTTTGGCTACACTCTTGCCTACCACTACTTTGCAGTCACTGATCTCCTTCAAATTACACTGTCTACACAAGATGTAGTCTACCCTGTCCTTTTGTGTCCTTGATGCCAGCGCTGTTGGCGCCAGCACTGTACTGCTCCAAGAATATGCTGATGGAGTAGACAATCTAGTGTCGTACTTGTCCTATAAGTTTAGTAAGCATCAAGTTCACTAACCTACCATCGAACAAGAAACTTTTGCTTTGCTGTGGGCACTCCAGCACTTTGAAGTCTACCTCAAGTCCAGTGCTTTGCCAGTCACTGTCTTCACTGATCATAAACCTCACCTTTCTCTCTCCCATGTACAACGGTGGGATATGATTGTACTGGACTACAATTTAGAAACCAAACACAAAAAAGGGAGTCACAATGTGCTGGCTGATATCTTGTCCAGGTGGTAAGTGTGGTATAACACTTTCTCAACAACCTGCCCAGTCCATCCAGAACATAGATCAATTCATGCAGAGTGATACTTTTTGTAAAGCTTAGAGCTTTTGTTTGAAGGGGACGGTTTTTATGGCCCTGCATGTGTGTATTTTTTTTTTTTTGGTTCGCTCTCGTCTCATCTGGCCACCCTCCGGTCCTGGCTCCTCCTGGTTCCATCCCTGGGTCCTGATTTGTGTGGTGTGCTTTTCCTCAATCTAGCACTTGGCTGTCAATCAGAATGGCAACCATGAACTGCTTTGCTGCTGTTCACACGTGGCGGCTGGTTGGTCATGGACAGTCTGCCTTGCTTGTTACTGAACTATGCTGTGTTTTGTGAAAATGTTGTGGCATTGGACCGTTATTGGCCAGTAGATTGCAGGCAGGTACCTTGTATTAGTTACAAGGAAAAGGGCTGCTGCTCTCTGCTTTTTATGTTTATGTACTTGTGACATAAGCTTATGGTGGGTTTTGTTTCCATTTTAATTTTGTTTTTTTGTTTGTTTTTTGGTTGGTTACATTTGTTTATTTGAGCAGCACCTATTGGCCTTTGTGTTATTTTTGTGACTTACCTCAGTGAGGGGCTCTGAAACAATCTTTAAATACTTTTATTTTCACCCTTACCATCTGGGCTTCTGTGTCTTTCCATTCGCCAAATGGGTTGAAACAATGACCATGGGAAATCATTCTTTTTTTCTTTTTTTTTTCCAAAACAAGATCTTGAACTCCTTCTGGGGAAAGTGGATCTGTCATATTGCATTCATAGCAGCAGATGGCAGTCCCGTTTTGTAGCATGAGGATTCTTTTGGAGGAAAAAAGGATGTCACTGAAAATCCAAGCATCAGCAATAGTTTGACTTGCTCTGTCATGCAAATCACACTCCTACAGCATGTTCCTCGTTTCTGAAAAATGTCTTTATGTAGAATAAAAAACATTTTTAGTGTAGTATTATTGTGTTTTCTTGCCACAGCATCTGAGTTTTTGGAAGGCACAAGTGAGTATGACCGGTGGGCTAGCGCACCGAAATGTACCGAAAATAAAGAATAATTCTTTAAAAAAAACCTCCCTACTGCATCTCACTCTGTTTGGTTTTGTTTTACAGGAGCTTTATTATATGAAAATGCAACGGGGCAGAGAAAAGATGGAAAGGAAAAGGACAGAAGAGCAAAATCAGGTATGAATCTATATTAGAATGTTAATTCAGAACAGTATTTCTCTTAAAGAACTGAGGCAAACATGAAAGAGTCTCTTAAACATGAGTATTGTATTATCCCTGCAGAAAGCAATATAGGAAGTATTTTTAGTCTTCTGTGTTGGAATAATTGAACGCATCAGGCAATCTAATGGCGATACTTCTTTTTAATATAGTGTGAGAAGAAGTTGAGGGTTTGTGTGGCAACATGCAACAGAGCCGACTACTCTAAATTGGCCCCCATCATGTTTGGGATCAAATCCCAACCAGATGAATTTGAACTGGAAGTTGTGGTGCTTGGATCCCATCTCATTGATGACTACGGGTAAGAGAGTACAACAGCATCCTTGGCCAAGAAAAACGTGTTAAAATGTCCCAAAACATTGTAACTTTGCTCCTTTATTCAGGTTTTTCGATAAACTGTTTTTTCCTACAGGAACACTTTTCGTATGATTGAACAGGATGACTTTGACATTGGCTCAAAGCTCCACACAATTGTTAGAGGAGAGGATGAGGCAGCTATGGTTGAGAGCGTTGGGTTGGCACTTGTGAAACTTCCCGATGTCCTTCAGAGACTGCGTCCCGACATCCTGATTGTACATGGTGACCGATTTGATGCCCTGGCTCTAGCCACCGCTGCAGCACTGATGAACATCAGAATACTTCATGTAGAGGGAGGAGAGGTGAGGAGGAAGGGCTGGGAGAATTTTAGTCTGTTTCACAGCACAAGCTGTATTTTAAAGATTTGCTGAATAATGATCAACATTTGGAAAACAGAAAAATGGAGTAAACCACTGGAAGCGGCTCATAGCAAGGTTAAATCCCTTTAATGTCATCGCAGACAAATAGACAAATATGCCAAGCTTTAAAGTGCTTATTCAGTGGATGTTATTCAGTCTTCATTTGGAGCTTTTCTTAGCATCCCTTATAATTTTGAACTTGATTCAATTTTGGCATATTTATTAGATTGTTGTCCCTGAATTTGAACGTTTTGTTTCAAATGAATTACAGAACCACTTGATAATTACAGTATTTTCCAAACTATAAGGTGCACCTAAAAGCTTTTAATTTTCTCAAAAACCAACAATGCATCTTATAATCCAGTGTGTTTTATATTTGGAAAAAGGTTTAAATAGCCCATTCACTGAAGGTACGCTTTATAATCCAGTGTGCCTCATAGATAGAAAAAGTTTTAAAATAGGCCATTCATTGAAGGTGCGCCTTATAGTCCAGAAAAATACGGTATTTGTTTGAGGAAGTGAGATACTCCAAAATTATAGTACAGGGCTCGGAGTTTGATTCTGGATTAGGATTGACTGAATTAAAGAGGTGTTTTGGGTCTTGTCTGAGACTTGTTTATGTTCATTCATTCTTTCATATACAAGATTACTCTACAGTATATAGTAGGGTAGGACATTTGTTCATATCAAACTGGCCTACATATCAGTGTGTCTTACAGTGTTATACAATATCTCATCTATTGCTTGCTCTTTTATCCAGGTGAGTGGTACAATTGACGATTCAATACGACACGCCATCAGCAAACTAGCCCATTACCATGCCTGTTGTACACGCATGGCAGAGCAACACCTCATCGCCATGTGTGAGGATCACTCTCGCATCCTGCTGGCTGGCTGTCCTTCTTACGATAAACTGTTGTCAACTCATCACAAAGAGGACTACATGGATATAATCAAGAGCTGGTTGGGTATGTGGGGATGCAGCCACAGCACAGAATCTGTGTGAAACAACAAAGCGTGGATTTATGTCATGTTCAATCATGTTGCAGGTGACAAGGTGCTGGAACATGACTATATTGTGGCTTTACAACACCCAGTTACTACTGACATCAAGAAATCCATTAAGATCTATGGGCTGATGCTGGATGCCCTGCTGTCCTTCAATAAAACGACGCTCATCCTCTTCCCTAACATTGATGCTGGTAAGTTCCTTCATTGCTTTTTACATTATTTCCTTCTCTGAGTTTCATGTGTGAGGGTTTTTTCCACAGAAAATGCTCAGCAAGGTTTATTTAACTGAATGAATACATTGATGTATGTTGCTTGACCAACATGTCCCTATTTAAACAGGCAGTAAGGAGATGGTGCGTGTGATGAGAAAGAAGGGTATCGAGCAGCATCCCAACTTCCGGGCAGTAAAACACATTCCCTTTGAGCAGTTCATTCAGCTGGTGTGCCATGCCGGCTGCATGATAGGAAACAGCAGCTGTGGAGTACGAGAGGCGGGGGCCTTCGGAACCCCCGTCATTAACCTGGGAACAAGGCAAACTGGCAGGGAAACGGGTACATATCACAAAAACTGATGTTATAGTCATTTGTGTGCCGTAAATTTGAAAAGTTTGCCTTTGATAATGATCAACATTGATGATAATTTTTATTTCATAGTAGTGGTGAATTTTGAAAACACATTTTAAAACCTCAGTGAAAAGCCGGTACGATATCGATATTACCATTCACACAATATTTTGCAGATCAGTTGTTTTGTGAGAGAGAGGTTATTGGGGACATGAACTCTTTTGTGTGGTGTGGTCTTAAAAGATAAGTGAAATCATCAAGAAGGATCATGTCTCCTTCAGTAGGGTGTAACTTCTCAAAACTTATACTTTTGGTTTCATATTTGAAGCTTGTTTAAGCTTTACAAATGTTTGAATGTGCAAGAATGCAATGTAGTATAGCCAGGAATGCTCTGAACAAGGGGTGCTCACACTTTTTTTAGTGTGCATGTCACTTGTTAAATGACCAAGTCGAAAAGATTTACCGGTTAATAAAATTCAAAACATTTATTTAACATTTATTCATTTATAAATATATTGATATTATTACAGAATTTACAATGTATATTGACGTACCTTGCATGAAAGCATGAGCCCATATTTCACAACACAACTATATAATTTTTTTTGCCAATTTCTGAGTTTACTCTGATGACTTGCACTGAATAAAATCAGCCACTGATCATCAGTTAGCTGCTTGCATTCAGCACGTCCAGTTACATGGAAAAACTCTTCAGTCTCTGGACAGAGCTCTCAAAACTCTTTAAAATAATTTCCCTCAAGTAAGCCATCAGTGTGCAGCAACAACTCAGAGTGATCACAGTCAGCCTTCTGTAGATCTGAAAAGATCTGAAGCGAATAAAAAAAGCGATCTCCGTTTCCACATCCATGACCTCTTTCATATTGAGCATTTTAGTACATAACACTTGTTGATGGATTATGCAGTGGTAATTCCGGAAGTCTGGGAAAGCATCGTCCTTCTGGCATTTGCTAATAAATCCAGTGAAGCAGCAGAAACATTGTGGGTGCTCCACCTGTGTTGATGGAAACCAATTTTTACACTGAGAGCGGGGTGTCTGTGCACTGATCTCGATTCTCTCTCTGGCAGGTGAAAATGTTCTGCACGTCAGAGATGCCGATACTCAGAATAAGATCTACCACGCTCTGGAGCTGCAGTTTGGAAAGAGATACCCCTGGTATGACCAGTGTACTGCAACGCAAAGGGTATCGTCTTCCAATTTGTACTGAGATGAATAATATGAACACAGATGCATTTCTGTTTCCTATCCAGCTGTAAGATTTATGGAGATGGCAACGCAGTTCCCCGTATTCTCAAGTTTTTACGTACCATCGATCTGGATGAGCCACTTCAGAAAACTTTCTGTTTCCCCCCGGTTAAAGACACCATCTCCCAGGACATTGATCACATCTTAGAGACACAGAGTGCTCTGGCTGTCGACCTTGGGGGGACTAACCTCAGAGTGGCCATTGTCTGCATGAGGGTAGGCCAAATGGTCACATTAGTTGTCACCATATTTATATTAGCCCTAAAGTGTTGGTCAAAATGCTAAGTGCTGCTTTTCATGTTCATACATCCATTCACGTTGGTGTTAATAGAGCTACGATTCAATGTTAAACTTCAAGTGTGTTTAGAAAGTACCTACATCAACTAAAGTTACAAAGCAAATACCAGATCCAGGTACTGCATTGATGTGGATATGACTCAGACTTTTAAATTTCAGAAGTTCAAAGCTTCTTTTTTGCAAATTTTTATTGTGATCCTTTAAAAACGTTAAGATTCTGTTAATTAATAAGATAACAATTAATAAGATAACAATTAAAATGACAGTCAAATGTTGAAAGAAACATTATTGTTTTGTAAAAAAAAAAAAAAAACCTTAAGAAGACCATGTGGAGCAGACTACATATATATGTTGACATTAATATTATAATATGTATTGTGATTGTTTTGTTCTCTATCCAGGGTAACATAGTAAAGAAGTATACCCAGGCCAATCCAAAGACCTTTGAGGCGAGGATACAGCTCTTACTGAAGATGTGTGCAGATGCCGTGCGGGATGCAGTCTGTCTCAACTGCAGAATACTTGGTGTTGGTATGAAAAAAAACACCCACCAAATCCTGACCACCGCGTTTAAAGATCATACTTTCTTCTCATAATTTTACATTTTCTTTATTGGTTGGCTTTGTCGATGAATTATATTCTTATATCATGAAAACCCCCACCATAGAACCGTCATCTCATGGCTCTTCTTTTACATCTTAGGAGTGTCCACAGGTGGTCGTGTAAACCCACAAGAAGGAGTGGTCCTCCACTCCACAAAGCTGATCCAGGAGTGGACGTCGGTGGACCTGAGAACACCCATCTCAGACTCGCTGCATCTCCCCGTCTGGGTCGACAATGATGGGAACTGCGCTGCATTGGCTGAGAAGAAGTTTGGTCACGGCAAAGGAGTAGAGAACTTTGCAACTATCATCACAGGGACAGGTGAGAAGTCAGGACTTTCATCTGGTCCTCTGATCAGTCATTAGAATAAAGGGTAATGAATTATTTTGAATGAACATGCTGTAATTCACATTTATTTTGAAAACTGCACGGCTAACTCTGATCTGTTGGTCTGGAGACACATCAAGACCTGCATTAATTATTCAGTTTTGTGGCTAAATAAATACTTTTCTATGTATTGTACATGATAAGTGTGTTAATTTTTTTTGTGTCATTGAATTGGCATTCTGTGGAAGTAAAATATCCTGACTGTGTGTGTAGGTATTGGAGGAGGGATTATTCATCAAAATGAGTTGGTGCATGGCAGCACCTTCTGCGCTGCAGAGCTGGGTCACATCATGGTTTCATTAGACGGGCCGGAATGTTCCTGTGGCAGTAAAGGATGCATCGAGGCCTACGCATCAGGGATGGCCCTGCAGAGAGAGGCCAAACGACTACACGACGGTGAGAGTTTGGTTTTGCATGTGTAAAACTTCAAGGAATAGGATGAGATCCTGTGAGAGCATGTGGTATTAATATACTCCGAGAATAATTCTTGAATTTGTTAGTTCTTCCTCTTCTCATTTATATAATTCACTGAAATTGTTGTGTCAACATAACACATACAGTTGACAGTATTCTGGATGGATTTATTTGTTTTCTTTTGTCAAATTTTAAAGTATTTCCCATAAAAAAAAAACACAAAACAATCAAGATGGGATACGATGAACTGTCTGTATAAAAATCATAACTTCTGACATTCCACTAGGCAAATAAAACCGAGCAAAGATGTATTCTGATGCAGCTCTTTAACATGCTGATCTGCGTGTCACATGTCTCTCAGAGGACCTGCTGAAGGTGGAGGGGATGGATATGAAGCTCTCAGAGACAATCACTGCTGCTCATCTCATCAGTGCGGCCAGACTGGGGAACTCCAAAGCTGATGATGTTCTGAACAACGGTCAGGGCACACATATAGATCTGTCAAGTAAAATTGAATCTACTTTTGAAAATGACATTTCCATCTGTATTTTTCTTCCCTCTCCACAGCATGCACAGCGCTGGGTGTCGGCATCATTAACATCCTCCACATAGTCAACCCCACTCTGGTGATCCTGTCTGGAGTCTTGGCCTCTTACTATCAGGGCCCAGTGCAGCGTGTCATCGCTGAGAGAGCCCTCTTCTCTGCTCAGAGCATCAAGGTGGTCACGTCAGATTTGGAGGAACCTGCTTTACTAGGAGCAGCAAGCATGGTATTAGACTATGCAACCAGAAGGATATATTGAAGGGCCTGCCAGTAGTGCTGATTGGATAAGGGCTGCTATCATGACTTTAAAACTGAAATTAGTAAAGGTTCTGCCCAGAAGTAAGTATTTAAGTATATCAAGAAGACACATATTGAAGGTTAGCGTGTGTTGAAATCCATAAAATATTTTTCCCCATTGATATCCTCTATCAAAGCAGATTTGCTTAAATGTGAAAAATATAAAACTCTCAAGGCTGTGACAATCATGTCTTCACCAGGCCAACTGTTGTCCAGACTCCAACATACTTAATTTGTAAAGTGGGGCACAGGCCAGAAAAGCTGCCACCTTTTTTCCTGAAGTTAGAACTTATTTGTGCAATTAAGCATCAGAGTTTGTGCAGCAAAGCAATTTTCAAGCCAAAGCTGCCCTTGCAGGTTTTGGCCCACCCGCTCTGCTCTACCACCTGCGATGTAGCTGGATAGAAAAGTCTGTTTAGTGTAGGAAGCCTGTTTCAGATGTGACCAAATTCTTACTGAAACATTCTCTTGTAGCTTTCTTTCCGTTATGACTAGATATTTTATATAAATCTTGAAAGATGTTTTCATCATCAGTTTGGATTTTTGAGAAAAGGTTAACTGACAAGTTATGTTACATTTCCATGGTTTACTATTAATTAAGCTATTTAAGGTTTTGGAAGAAAATGTAAATGCATGAAGATGATCGACTGTCGACATAGTCGTGAAGGTTTTAGCCATAACTGATGGCAAATGAAGACACAGTTAATGTGTTACAGTGAGCTTTTTTAACAAAATGTTAAGTCAAGGGCTATTTTATCCCAATAGCTGCTACAGCATGATGACAGTTTGATTTCTTCTTCATACACCACATTATTATCTCAGATCTAATGAGGTTTGAAATGATGTTGAAGTTTTCTTCATGCATTCTGAAGTATCCAAAATATTTGCTTGTTTTTAATGTACTATGTCATATTGTATTGTACATGCTAATTTAAAAATACAGTTCCTTATTTGTGCTTTTTTCCCCCCAAAAAATAAATATATTGTCTTTGTCTGGGGATCGGGTCGCTGAGCCCCATGCTGTCGACTGCCATCCAATCCACATCCTACCCATGTGGATTTTTGGCAGGGAAATTTGTGTGTGTGTGTGTGTGTGTGTGTGTGTGTGTGTGTGTGTGTGTGTGTGTGTGTGTGTGTGTGTGTGTGTGTGTGTGTCAAATTAGAAATTTGACAAAAAAATGATGTCAGTCTCATCCATTCCCTTTTTTTAGTGTAAAAGCAAATGACATGAAAAGTGGGAGCCATGTTAAATCCAACTGCGAACTCGTCAACTGAGTCAAGTTACTTCGAGTCTGGTGACTCCTTGCTTGCCATCTGAGACCTTTGAGACTCTCAGAGCTTTTAATAATTAACAAACGTGACATTATGCTTGGGATGGACGAAACAAATGTTGACAGGGTGCTCATCAGGTAATTACAGCAGCATAGAAAAATGCCTATGTCTGCAGGTGTTTGACAGGACATACAGGTATTAGAGTAACATTAATGTTTGAATGGAAGAAAATCAAATGAGTGAAAACCCTGTATAAAGTATACCATTTATACACATCAATTGTTCATGTTTTTGAATTTTTATTTTCATTAATAAAGCAATATCGTTATATAAATTAAAATAATACGGGATGAATTATATCACGTCAAATGTGCAGCAGTTTCATCTTGACAATTGACTGCGGATTTTGTGAGCTTTGACAGCACGTAGCTGATCATGGGACCCGTGTGCAAGAAGCTACACAGATCTGATTTGTCCGATTTTGAAGCAGTCGTCCTGCAATTGGTTGTCTCTACCGTCGATCAACAATCCTGAGTTGTGATTGGTCATTCTAGTGTTTCCGTTTCTCCCCCTTCAGGATTTTCTTATCGTCCGTCTTCCCGTTCAGCCTTCGTTCTCGGTGAACTGCTACACCTGCGTGTCTGTTTTTGGCATTTGTCTTCTCTCAAGTACACCTAAGATGGATGATTTTGACATGCTAAACGCCCCCGCCGCTGGAAACGGTGTCGGCTCGGAAGAGGACCCCGCTGCTGCCTTCTTGGCGCAACAAGAGAGCGAAATCGCAGGGATTGAAAACGACGAAGGCTTCAGCATCCTGGACAGCGGAGAAGTCCCCTCGTCTCTGACGGACTCCAACGGTGGGTAC
This sequence comes from Antennarius striatus, assembly GCF_040054535.1. Lineage (NCBI taxonomy): Eukaryota > Metazoa > Chordata > Actinopteri > Lophiiformes > Antennariidae > Antennarius > Antennarius striatus. The sequence continues at coordinate 23,200,297 of NC_090783.1, forward strand.
TGCTCTGTTCAAGCACAAACAGGTCTTTACCTTTCCTGCTCTTGCTTTTAGCTCCATTTCTAGTGAAATTTATCAATCTAAAAACCATGACGTGTCATGTTTTATCAATCATTTTATTATTTTAAATGCCTAGAAAATTGACTCTTCTAGCTAGCTTGCTAACGTTAGCTCAGCTAGTACAGCCAGTAGGGCTTAGCTAACAGTAACATGCTAGCTCGACTAGCACCGCTAATATGAATGAAGCAGTGCGATAGCATCGATGAGCTCCACTGGCTGTGGTCGGATCATTCATCGCTTCAAGTTCGACTGCCGACCCAGCAGATCTCCAGAGGAAGTACAGTTTAAGGCCTTCTGACCACGATTGACCAATTTCCTTGAAGCTGTTCATTCGTTTTGGTTTAGTAGGAAGTGCTGATATGTGATGAAATACCGTACGCTTCTGCTGAGTCCTCAGCAGGCGAAGACATTGTTGTTAGCTAACCGTTTTTAGGGTCTCTTCTTAAACTTAATGAATAATGTCTGTGGTTTTTTTTCCCTGCTTGATTTCTAATTGCTATTTTGCTTGTATCTTTTTAGATGGTGCCATCAACGGAGACCTTCATGGGGTAATGGTCTTCATTCTTCCTGTTCTCCAATCATTACATCCCGCTTCAAGGCGGTGATGTATCGTAACTGTCAGTGTTCGTATGTTCGTCCGTTAGTTTGTCCAGCTAAATATCTTTGCGACCGTTGCAGATAGAACGATGAGGCAAAAAGCAGATTACTCCGGCGGCAAAGGGGATGAGAATGAGATGATGACCTTGACCTTGAGACAAGTAGGTCAAGGTCAAATTTTAACTTTTGTACACTCATAGATCAAAGCTTCTGCTTTGATCTATGAAAGTAGATCAGAGCACCAGCTTTGATCTTTGATCTATGCAAGTAGGTCTGGGTAAAATTTTAAATTCAAGGGTGTCGCCGGATATTGGTTCTAGTTGTTACTTTGGAATTGTCCTGTTGTGCTTGTTCCTCTGTAGTTGGTGCATAAAGGGATTTATGGAGTCTGTTCGTGTTTATATGGTACACAAATATCGCAATATCTCCACCTACTTCTTCTCAACAGATGATTTTTTTTATGAAAGCACACTTCTGGAATATGTGTAGCTTATGTCTGGCTTACTTAAACTTATATTTATAGTTCTGTACATAATTTGTATGATATTTATGTATTAGAGTTTGGAATGTTTCCGTGTTTAATAGTTAAGTTAGTTAGGCAAACGAGCATATAATCCTTTAATCTTTCATGCAAAGCAAATATAATTTGTAAGGTGTGAAGAAAGCTGGCACTGTAATGCCAGTAGCTATAACCCCTGCCCTGCCCAGATAAGTTATCAACTCGGTGTCTGGTGACAAGTTATGTTGGGTTTTTATTTTGTCCTTTAAAATAGTCTATTATTATTTTTTGTGATGCGCTCTAACTCTTGTGCAACTAGTTATGCTTTCTATGTTGTGATATTCGCTAAAAGGGCTTATTTTGATCTATTCCCATTTGCACTCTTTAAGATACTGTAATAGGCTGTTAATAATGATAAATATGTCCAGTATCCATAAGCCAAACTGGAGACTTTTATTATTCTAAAGCAGGGACAAAAAATATTTCTGAATCAATGCCCTATGTACAGTGTATGTACTTCCATTAACATTGCTATTTGCTATGATATGTGTCCTTCATTTGTCAAACTTAATAGTTTATTAAAAATGTGTTGTTTAAACTGGGCCAGTACTCTGGGATTTAGGAATACTCTCCTCAAAATTGTGGAACATGATTATCTGATTGAAATTCTCGAGACTGACAGTGATTCTTGGCCAATCAGATATACTGTAGTATAAGCAGTGTTCCCTGTTTTTGCTTTTGCTCCGTTTTTGAATATCTGGCTCTTACATTCACTTTTAACTTCCTTTTCCGTTGCTGTCATTGCAACATTTCTCCTTTTTTGCACTGTCAGGAATTCTTTCTGGCTGTGAAAAACTAGTCTGATAAAATTGACACTGAATCACATGCATGTACAGTAGTACCTCACAACACGAGTTTAATTCATTTCCTGAATGAGGACAACTCGTAAATCAAACATTTAAAAGAACTCAAACTGCTCTAAATTATCCCCAAAAAACTTTATCAATCAAATGACATGCAAACGTTACTTGGTTACCTGTGGATAATTAAATGTCTCACATTATACTCTTTAATTAATTTCACACAGCTTCCAGATGTCCAACTACACTGTACTTGAAATTTCAATATTTTTCTTGAGAGCTAGAATGATATAAAAACAAAGAATAAGTTGGGATTAATGAATCTGTGTCTTCACTATTAAATAACACTATCCTCTTCCCCGTTGTATCTCAGGAAAGCAACGGTCCATCCGACGCTTATGCAGCAATCTCCAATGCAGACAGGCTTCAGGCTGAACCTGAAAGTCTACGCAAGTGGAGAGAGGAGCAGAGAGAGAGGCTGGAGTTGCTAGGTAAGCATAGACCAGAGGCAGCGCTGCTGTATGAAATTGTATGCATAAGGGCTGAAAAGGGCTAACCCTATTGACTACAGTGGTCTCTTAAAGCTTTATTTTTTGCAATTATTGTAGATGTTTTACGGCTGTAAACCCCCTCACCACACCCTTAATACACTTTTCTCTGACAGGCATTAACGTTTTCACACTTTCTCATTCTCTTGTTTAAACACACAGGATACAGAACACAATGCATTGTTTAAAAAAAAAAAAATTGCACTAAAATATTCCGCGAAACTGCAAGGCCTCGAAAGGTGAATCATGTTATAGCGAAGGACCACTGTACAGGGGTCTCCAAAATTTGGTGTGATCAAGCTTTTCCTTTTTTTCATCATTATTTTTTGTTATTGTTATTGATCCCCATTGGGAAATTATTTTTTTCTCCCTTATATATCCACACAAATTTTAACGGCCAGTGTGTGGGGTTGGTGCCTTGCCCAAGGGCACCTCGGCAGTGTTCAGGAGGTGAACTGGCATTTCTCCAACTACCAGTTCACATTCCACACTTTATGTTCCACGCTGGTCTTAAATCAGCCTCCCTTCAGTCCCTAGACCAAGACCTAGTGAACTGAACTGCATCCGCCCCCATTTGAAGTGTTAATTTAATTTAATACCACTCTATTATGATAACTGTTAACATTTATAACTTTTTCATTACTAGTTTGTGTGTTCTAATGTCTTTTATGTCATCCCCCCCCTGCTCTTCTTTCCAATTTCTCACGTCTATTCTCATGTGATAACTCTCAGATGATAACTCTCGCAAGCAGGAGTTGGAATGGAAGGACAAAGCCAAGGTGGAGCTGGAAGAGTGGCATGCTCGGCAGAACGAGCAGCTAGAGAAAACAAAAACCAATAACAGGTACTGGCTTCACAGAGGGTTAGAAACAGGACACAAGGAGCGATGGACAGTGGGGGCACGGTGATATGACGATGAATGAAAAAGACATTTTGATTTCTGTCTAGACAAGGTGAAGATGGAGGATATGCAACAATACTGTAAAGGCTTTCATTGAAGTATACAATTAGTTCTGAAAAAGAGCATTTTGGAATAAATGTATAGGTTCCTCAGCTTGAAACGAAATGGGTCATCCATAGCCTGTACACAATAATTCAATATCAGCAGCACTAATTTTAAATCACCATTGACATCTAAAGGTTAAACTGCTGAAAAAGTAGATGGTCAGACTGGTGCCGATGGTTTGGAATTCACAACAAAAAACAATGCCAAATGATGAATCTCATGATGAACTAAAAATTACTTTAATGTGTTATAAATCTTAATGTAGGTCATAAATCTCTATTTTACAACAAAAGTCCAAAACTTGTGTGGTTTGCTGTTGTTTGTACAGTAGTGCAGTTATGTTGCACAGCCATTTATGTCTTCAATCAGTCACATGTTTAAAAATTTGTGACAGAATTCCCATATTGAATCAAAGCTGTTGGATAGCCCTGCTCCTCTAATCAATAATGAGTTTCTGCAGCCATGCCTCCTGACTCCTCCAGGTAACGCTGTGTTTAGGGTAATCAAGACATGGGGCTGCAACTAAAAAAAAATTTTTATTATTGATATTCAGCCATTCTTTCCAGAGTTATTATTTGTTTAAAACTATAAAAAAAAGGTTGTTTTGCATTACGGCTGAAAATTCCAAGTTAGAATAGTTTTAATTTGACAGTGTTTGAAGATTGCTCTTTCTTTGTTTCCAGTGTGTTGGGCTGTGTAATTAAAGGTTTCAAGAGGCGGACACAATGAAAGTGCCCCCTCACCGCAGAAGCCTGTGAAACTCTGACCCCGTATTTAGGAATCCTTCTTCAGACCTGAGCCTTTGATTATATGCCTTAGCTTATAATTGTGTCCTAACCTTTAATGGTTGTGTTTCCATCCTCTTCTTTTTATCGCTGTCTCTCTTCTCTCCTGCCTTCTTGCTGCTCTGTCGTTTGGGCGGATGTTTGTCCAGGGTGCTGGATGAAGACTTCTTCAAGCAGCCCTTCTCTGAGCTCATTGGTTATGTGTATGTTGCTCCAACTAACATCCCACCTTTCATCTTTTTTGCTTGTGTTTTATCCATCTTCAACTCCCATCATCCAACCGATGACATCATATTCATTTCATATTTAAACTTCACTTTGTGTTGCCATTTTTATTTTTCAATTCGCTCTATTCATATTTGTAAGTCATAAGTCTCCATCTATCTTGTGGTAGTTTCTTTTCCAGAAAGAAACTAAAGCAATTTTGTTCAACTTGTACATCACGCATGTCATTAATAAGGTCATGCTTGTCTAAATATTTCAGCCACGAGACTGACTGCATGCCACACTACCAGGCTCCTGTCTTACACATGGATATCACATTTCTTTTCCCCAACCATGCCTGTGTTACTTTCTTCCCCATTATCCACTGGCATACCATTTTGCTTCAAATCATTTCTGCTAAAATGTATTTAACAATACATTACACAAGTTTTCAATAATTAACATTTTGCTTACATTAATGGTATGAAGTCTAAACAAGTGTGTGTGTTTTTTTCTAACACTATATAATTGTAGTTCTCCCCCTAAAAAAAATGCATAGAGTATTCTTCAGGAGTAGGATGCTTATGGGTTTGTTTGAAGCAAATGTGTGTGTATCGTTAGACTTGGATCTTTTTTTATCAAAGCTATAAAAGTATTAATTATTTGATTAAAATATCAGTTATTGAAATATTTTATCAATATTTGCTGTTACCACATATTTAAAATGATACAATATCTACACGTGATTATACAAATTGTGTGTAAAATATCAAGTTAGGCTTGATCTTCCTTATTTTCAAAATAAGGTCAATGTCTACAATACAGTAACAGTATGTCTACCCAATGAAAAAGTGTAATTTGATCAAACAATATCAAAATTTTACACTTTCACCGAAACTACAGAAACTGAGGGACTACCTTGAGATGTTTTTTCTATATTCAGGATCAGCTATCATCCGTCTTAAGCTGCAACGCTTCATTCTTTCTATTTTGATGTGACACTAGAACTTTACATGACACAATTGCTTCAAACAGAACTGTATTCATGCTTTAGATAGTGATTTGCCAAAGCTACCGCTGTCCTGCAGGATGACATGCTAATTTGCATAGCTAGCTATTCAGTAGCCTGAGCTGTGCAGCCTTTGGTTTTGTTACTAGATTACTCCGAAGTGATCGTACATGTAGATGAGGTAGAACCCACTGAATTTTTAAAGCTGGCTTCAGATAAAGAGGTGATTCTGGGATTTTTTTTTGTAGTTTGTTTTATTTCTTGTTTTTACTTCAATTTCTTTTTCTGTTAGAGGATTCTTTTAAATATCGTGATTGCTGCATGTTGGTGAATGAATTAACACCGAGAGCTTTTTTTCCAATTTATTTAAGATTAAATTTTCAAAAAAAAAAAAAAAAGATAATACTCTGTAAAGGTGTTAAACCTCTTGTTAGTTATTCTTCAGAAGCTATTTTTTTGATGTTATGTGGCCTGATCCAGACATGAAGAGAAGATTTATTCCCAGATGCAGAAGTTCAGTTTTTTGTTGAGTCTGAAGTGGAGGACTAAATGGGTCTCATTTATAAGGATTCCGTTTGTATAAATTGACTGTAATGATATGAATTCCACTTTCACACATATTTTAAATACTTAAAAATGGGATTTAAGAAGTGTACAATGTCTAGATAAGTGGAATGTGTGTGGCACCATCATTTGTAAAGGTGGTGACATAAATTCATATTGATATTTCATAGATTAGGAAATTATAAAAAAAATTCTGTTGCATTCATGTTTTAACCTAGCTTCATAGAAAATAAGTTTTATAAATGAGACCCCAGATGATGATGTCTCTACTGTACTACTGACATGAATGACTCGCCAGCGTTAGCAGAGAAACATCTTTTTCCACTTCTGAGACCAAAGGCTACACAGTAACTATATGGTAGAAACCTTTTGGCAATACTCAATAAATTTTTAAAATGTTGCTTTGTGCATGCCGGCTTTTAACATCTGCATTTAGTTCATTTTTTGCTGTGTTTCATTTCGTCTTCTCTCTCTTCTAAATTCTGACTTGTGAAACTGTTTCTCCCTGTTTTCTTTTCCTATGCACCTTAAAGCACACACATTAACCATCCTTGCTACCGCCTAGACCAGTTAAGTAAAAAAACAACAACAACAACAAAACAAAAAAATACCTTCCAAATATTGACTATTTTCTGATTGAATAGACTTTGTGTGTTAGGTAATACATGTTGCCCAGATACCCAGTTAACTATCCCAACATTATCCACTGCCTAGGTATAGGTGTCCAGTAGAATGTCCCCTCTGTGATGTTGTACTCCCTCCAGTCCCCCGTGTGGTTTTGTAGTGACTGTGAATTGTTCATTTGCTTCTCATCCCCATTTTGCTTGGTGAACTGTGTTGTAGTTTGTTGCTGAGGTTTTGCTTGCTGGGGGTGGGGGGCGGGGGGCAGTATAGAGAAAAGATTTGACTACAGAGGGTACCATGGCAGTGGAATTGTGAGGTTTGTGGATAAATGTGAACGAGGGCTTATATTTGTTGAGGCATAATCTGTGGCCTGCATCTCTAAATATCTTTCTCTGGTGTTTTCTGGGGGGGATTGGAGTGTTATGTGTTAATCCCTATAACGTAAACACCCATTTTTTTTATTTTTCTGTGACTATCAAACACATACTCCCTCACTAAGAAGACGTGAATTGATCTGTTCCATTATTAAAGCACATATGAAATCAAAGTTAATTCATTCTTCGCAACACGTCCAAATGACTTGCTTTTCAGCTGCAGCACAGTGCATGGCTTAAGGCCCAGCGGTGCTTCTAGCTATTATAGCTCTGGGTTTTAAAATGAAATTGCCATTAATGTTTGTTACATAATGGAAGAACAAGTATATAGATGAACTCATCCTTATACTTGTGTCTTTGTAATGAAGAAAACAATAATGAGCAATCACAGGACAAGATGAAGTTTTAATATTTTTGGCAAGCTCCCCTTTTTCCCAGTTTCTTTACAGAACCAAAAATACACACTCCACCTTATTTTTTTACTTTGTGTTATTTGGATTTGTCATCTATGTTTTTGTATGTACATTCATTCAACGTTGTGGAGTTTATATATATATATGTACATATACCGGTCACTATGTTGTAGAATTTAAGCAGGGTTGGGAGCATGCCACAAGTAACGTCTCTGCTGTAGCCTGTTTAGTTTTTGTGGGTGTTAAGAATCATGAATGTACGTTTCGGTCGTATGTTTTGCCTTGAGATGGACTCTGCTAAGCCAAAGTCACACCAAGTCATACAGATTTGATGTATATTTCTCATCTATTTGCATCAGACTGAATTTTTTCACTCAAAGTTAGCCATCTAATAAATCCTTAAGACATGAGAGGACTTGAGTGTGTTGGTGATGAGCAGAGGTCTTTCTCAGGGCTGTATATGTACACTGGTGTATCAAACCTGTCCCTTTTACTCACTTGTTTTCTACTCCGTATCCTTTCCGTCTTTTCCCTGTTATCATGCAGGGCAGCTGAGGAGGCCATGATTTCGGATCTGGACGAGAACAACCCCGGGACGGAGTGGGAGCGCGTGGCTCGGCTCTGCGACTTCAACCCCAAGTCGAGCAAGCAAGCCAAAGACGTGTCGCGCATGCGCTCCGTCCTGATCTCCCTGAAGCAGTCCCCGCTGGTCCGCTAGGCGGCCTAGGCTGCTCAGAGCCCCCGTACCCTATCGTCTACTGTCACCACACATCAACCAACCCAAATACATAAGCGTCCCTCCACCTGTGTTCTGTAGACACGAGGACTTAAACTCCTTCTGTCGTTATCTGGTTTGCCGTTCACAGCCCAGTGGAAGAACATAGCCAGTGGTCCTACTTTCATCTGTCCTCTTCAGGAAGGGCAAATTGAGATAAAACTTTTAAGCACCAGCTCAGCATTCAGCCACTTCATTTTTTTCCCCGCACTTCCATAACAGTTCAGTCTAGTTCATGTATTTCTTGTCCGTTCTTTATATACTGAGAGAGGACCAGGTCTCGTGGTCTGTGGTATTGTGTGACAGTTCTGTTTGGTGTTTGGATACTAAAAGGGAAGGGTTGACTGTTTGGGCCTACAGTTACACTACAACCTGTTTCATATTGTCCCAAACAATATCATTCCCATCATGCTGTACTCTTATCTATTTTCTTCTTTAGCCCTCCAACACATGCTTTCAAAGTTTCTTCAGATTTTTTTTTTTTTTTTTTGAGGACCAAAAAGAAAAACTCAATTTAATGTGTGTACTTTGAACTGTGTGTGTAGAGCTTACTTGTGGCAATTTTATTTTTGTTAAATTTTGAAAACTATGCATTTCCCTTTTGAAAAGCCCTTCCCTTCCAGTCAGGAACTGAACAAAGTCCACTCATTACAATAAATATGACCAGTTAGTGTGTGTGTGTGTGTGTGTGTATGTGTGTTTAAACCTCAACAGTGTGTGTATGTACTCAGTGCGTGTACCTATGTACATATACAGAAGGCAATATATATATACAGTATCTAAAACTTTTATGTCACTGAAATTAGACAGTTGTGGGTTTTAAAGAGAATTAGATATTAGCCAGCTGTTGATCGACCATGCATGTCCATTGTCCGTTTGATTTCAGTGTCAGTAAAAATTAAAGTTGTCATTCTTCAACTGGGTAGTTGATGTTTTTCTAATTCAGAAATGTGTGTGTGTGTGTGTGTGTAAAATACAAATTAGTTAACCCTAAAGCTCAGCAGATTTGCGTCCTGAAGGTGGCAGAGAGACACAATACACTTAAAAGCACGCAACTGTGGTTTTTATCTGTTATGAGATGATAAATGGGACGATTGAGTCAAACTGGTTCGGTTCCCATTACCTGATTGTTAACGTTGGCGCCCTCTGCTGGCAGGTTGTCTGTACTGTAGCCGCACAACGGTCCATACCCCCTGACGACAGCGCTTTGACGTTACCTCTGAATAAAACCGAATGTAATTTAATATGTGAATGCTTGCTATATCGTAGCCATATATCATAGGAAATTGATTTATGATCATTGGTCCTTGCAGTGCTCAAGAAAGCAGTAGGAGATATAGATTTACACATGTTTATGCATGCATGTATATACAATATAAATATGTACATATGTGTGTGTGTTTGTGTGAGTGAGTTACAAGACGATTTGGGCCTGTGGAAATAAAAGAAGGTCTGTGTTGTTAGATGAAAGTCATCACAGCATTCTCTGGCTCAGTTTATGCCTCATCATTGATGACGTGTTGATACTGAATGCCAGGAAGTTGGAACAAAGGGCATCTTTACCTGATTTGTTCCTTTGCTACTGGAAATTGGAAAGGAACTCGTCAGTAATCTGATCGCAAATCTAATCAATCCAGAGGGTATTGATCCGATTGGCAGCGCCCAGCACTGTTTCATCCATCTGAACATATCTGGGACCTGCCGGTGTTGGGAAACCCCGACCACTGATAGAACCACTCAACTGGTTCACCTGGTGAATGAAGCGCGTTACTGTTTTACTGCTTCAGTCACGTGGATCCCCCCCCCCCGATCCCCCCCATGTTTTGAAGCAGGGTTCGAAGCAGTGGTTCAGAAAAAAACAAAAAAACCCGACGGAGTGTGGGGTGTGGTTCGGAGCGCCTTGTGAAAGCTGACATCACTAATCACTCGTCATAGTGAAAGAGCTGCTTCTCCGTCCAGTTGTGTTCCTGTTTGGTGAACAAGATGCCCCTGAAGTTCGAGCTGTGTCCCGGCAGAATGATCGGAGGAAGCCATCCGTGCTTCATCATAGCTGAAATTGGACAAAACCACCAGGGAGACATCGAGATTGCCAAAAAGATGATCAAAGTGGCAAAGGTAACAAAGTTGATCCATTTGGGTTCACTAGAACACAGTGTTCTTCATGTTCTTTAGTCATATTGATACACCTACAAATATACACAGACAAAAAAATGGAACTAAATTGGTAAACATGATTTAATGAAAGAAAAGCGTATATAAATAATTTCTATTATAAATCCTTTACCTTTAGACTAAGTGGCTCAAATGGTTTTTTTTTTTAATGTTATAGAATAGTTCAGTCGAATAAATGAAAGATTTCTTTACACATATGGTTATATGGTGTCCCAAAATTGTATACACCCCTTAGCAGCTGTTAACTACAGGTATTTTCTGCACTATAAGGCGCACCTAATTTTCTCAAAAACTAACAGTGCGTCTTATATGTGGAAAAAAAAGGTTTTGAAATAGGTGCACCTTATAGTCCAGTGAGCCTTATAGTGAGGAAAATACTGTAAATAGTTTGTGGGTTTTACCAAAAAAAACAGCATTAACTTAGGTGATATCTATCTGACCAATTTCATTTTGTTCACGTCAATAATAAATTCTCACATTGAGAGAGTCTTACATTGGGAGATATAAAAAAACCAAAATATCAATTTTCACTGTTGCGTGGACAATGATGGCAGTGAGACTAAACTTCACAGAAAGAGAATTCATTCAAAAATGCCACTGGAGGTATGAAAATGCAGTTGAAGTGCAAATTTAGGAGGGAGTCCCTTCTTTTTGCACAGACTTTCTAAGACTTGGTTGAAACATTCTTTTTGAAACTCTATCATAAATTGTCTTTATGGACTTCAACTGCATTTTTTAAATGTTTTTCATTTAAACACCTACAGCAATATACTCGTCATAGTTTGACTCACTTTATTTGAACTAGTGGCATTGGAAAAATATAATTATAATTGAGTCAATGTTGGTTTGATACTTGTTAAAGTAAGTTTTATTACTCAAATAGTGAATTGTTTATGACCCCTGTATAGTTGAACTTTCCGGTTTGCCTGACCTGGAATATTGATTAGATCCACAGCTGCTTTTTTTTGTGGTAAATGAATGTCAGTGTAATTTTTATCCAAGCCAATTGTAGGCATTAGTGAAAAACCTTTTTTAAATTCTCGTGTGTTTTTTTAAATTATCCACTAGGACTGTGGTGCAGATTGCGCCAAATTCCAAAAGAGTGAATTACAGCACAAATTTAATAAGAAAGCCCTGGCTAGACCGTACACCTCTCAACATTCATGGGGGAAAACTTACGGAGAGCACAAACGTCATCTGGAGTTCAGCCATGAGCAGTACAGGGAGCTGCAGAAATATGCAGAGGAGGTTGGGATCTTCTTCACGGCGTCGGGGATGGATGAGGTAAGAACGAGACTTTTGATTCAGGTTTTATGATGTTTGAATCAGAATTTCATTTAACCTCTAATTTAATAATGTTTTTTAGATGTCAGTGGAGTTTCTTCACGAACTCAATGTACCTTTTTTCAAAGTGGCCTCTGCGGATGCCAGTGATTTTCCCTATTTGGAGAAGACTGCCAAGAAAGGTGAGGGTGAACCTTCAGATCAATATGATATTGAGTTATCAGATGATATAGTGCTGAAAAACAAGTGATAAAGCAGTTTTATAACAGTGAATCTGTTCAAATGAAATATGACTTTAATTTAAAAACAAATGAAAAACACATAGAAATACTGCCAGGACCCTTCCCCTGACTCTCCGTTAATGCACAGGTAGATTTTTTGTTAATTGAATTTTTTCCACTAACATGCTAATACTTTTACATGTTTTCATCGTCTTATACTGATGAGTTATCAGACTGTTATGTGTTTCAGGACGGCCCATGGTGGTGTCCAGTGGGATGCAGTCCATGGAAACGATGCGTCGGGTTTACAAAACAGTGAAGGAGCACAACCAAAACTTTGTGATCCTGCAGTGCATCAGCGCCTATCCTCTGGAGGCTGAAGATGTCAACCTCCGAGTGATAACAGTGAGAAAATAGGATATAAGATATCTTTTTGATACAAGGAAACACAACAGTATGGAGCCTACCATTCCTTTAAATCTGGACTGTGACTTTCTTTGGTTCTTTCGAAACAAAATTACACGTCTTAGGGATTAGATCCATCACATACTTCCCAAACGTCAATCCCATAGCAGAGGAATCGGTTAAAATTAGCAATATCCTGGAGTGCTTTTAGCAAATGGAATTCTCCGACTTAAGTTTCCTAATTTCCTCTGCTAAACCCACCACCAGTCCGCTAAATAAGACTCCAACTACAATTTTTAAAGAGCTATTACCATTTATAAATAAAGAGAGTCTTTTGTTATATGATTTTCAGGTTTTAGAACAAATTACAGTTCGGAGACCGCACTGCTAAGAGTTACAAATGACCTTTTAAATGCGTCAGATTAAGTTCTTCTATCTTTTTTTGTTTTATTAGACCTGAGTGCAGCATTCGACACTGTTGATTAGAGATGAGCGAGTACACCACTATCTCTATCTGCATCTGTATCAGTTCAATCATCTCAATTATTTGTATCTGTACTCGAATGGGTGTGGTTTGACCGGTAATGGGCGGGGCTTAAATCTGTACATCATTTTACGTCTGAAATTGATATGGATTGGTCACAAGTTCATTTTCATTTTCAAGTTATTTTAAAACTATTTACAGAACAGCCTCAAAATTGAGACTCAAATCAATGTTTTTGATCACAAAAATAAGACAACCGTTTACAGGACAAATTTTTTATGAATTTGTATGAATGAATATTTACAGAACAGCCTCAGAATTAAGATTCAATGCTTTTGATCACAATAGTAAAGGAACTATTTACAGTACATGAAGGGCATTAATGAATACAACACATGCAATAGGAAATTATGAACTATGAAGAATGCATGAATTTTGCGTTTATTGCTAATACTACATTGACCCTTCACATGCTTGCAAGATACTCCCACTGTGTATGTGCTTCTGCTCGACAGGTGGAGAAAAAGTATAGAAGACAGGAAATCCAAAGGGCTGAACGTCCCGCCCCCACTAGAGCGCGACTGTGACTGCAATTCTGTCTGGCCTATCTGCTGCTCTCTCTCTCTGTCTCTCTCTCTTTTCCTTGCCCTGTCCCTATCCCCATTGCATTTCCATTTCCCACCCAACCGGTCAAAGTGGATGATCCAGAGTCTGGGTCCTGTCCGGAGTTTCTTCCTCAATGAGGGAGTTTTTCCCTGTTGCTTATGCTTGCTCTGAAGGGTCCTGTGGGGTTTCTCTGTCTGTTAAAGCGCTTTGAAATGTCTGCTGAGGTGATTAAGTGCTATACAAATGAAGGTTGGTTGATTGACTGAAATTCTGTCGTTACGTTGAGTATTTGATTGTCAAATATATTATATCAATCTTTTCGTCTAATTCTTAGTGAGCAAACAAATAACTCACTTAATAATCCCACCTGTCTCACCCCATGTCAACCACAGGAGTACCAGAAGGAATTCCCAGATATTCCCATCGGATATTCTGGACACGAGGCTGGGATCTGTATTTCAGTTGCAGCTGTGTCTATGGGGGCAAAGGTCATAGAGCGACATATTACCTTAGACAAAACGTGGAAAGGAAGTGACCATGCTGCCTCTTTGGAGCCGTCTGAGCTGGCCGAGCTGGTTCGTTCCATCCGACTGGTGGAGAGGGCGCTGGGGACAGGCCTGAAGCAGATGCAACCGTGTGAAAAGCCGTTTCGTGATAAGGTGAATGAGGAAATGCAGAAAGCTGGTTTTCATGTTAAAAGAAGATATTTTCCCTCTTTAGAAAGAACTTTTGAGAACGTTTTTGAAATATTTCTTCGTGTTGCAAGATATCATTAAAGTCACCTCCACCTTATTTTTCTTTAAACAGCTGGGTAAGTCAGTTGTAGCCAACACTAAGATCCCCAAAGGAACTGTCCTGACTCTGGACATGTTGACGGTGAAGGTGGCTGAACCCATGGGTGTGGTAGCAGAGGACATCTTCCAGCTGGTTGGTAAGACCATGATAGAGGACGTGGAAGAGGATGAAAGCGTCATGCCAGAGATGGTTGAGAGCTACGGCAAGGGGACCAAGTGCTGAGAATGGCATTGTGGGAAAAAGAAGCTTCATTTCACTTTAATTGATTCTAGAAGGAGTGTATTATATGACCAGTGTGCCTTAATGTAATTTACTTACTGTTATGGATTCTCCATCCTCAATGAGCTGTAAAGATTGTTAACTCGTGCCAGAAAGTCTTCGATAGTTTTAGTTTGTGGTACTGTGTCTTTGAAAGAAACACAATAATAAAAGTCCTGCAAATGCTGCATAAAAGTTGACAAAGTGTGCGAAAACATTGCCTGTTGTAGGTTTAAAAGGAACCATGTTTGCATTGGCCTTTTCTTTAACCAAAAAAACCAACAAAAAACTGAATGTGTCTGTTTTTGCTGTGGGGTCAGCAGGCCTCAATCATTTTTGAATCATTCATGTTAATATTTGGAAATCTGTCGTAAGATGGTCTGAAAAAGTGAAGCTTCCAATAAAACAACAACAAAAAAACAAGGAAAATGTGACAATTCCATCTCTGATTTATCCTACTACTCTTTGTTACGATACTTTAGTATTTGGCTGGTAAGTGTTAACAGAGCATCCATGCATACAGATATCACCGTGTTGGATGTGTTTTAGATCAAACATGGAGTTTTCTTGTCTGAAAAATGTCTGACGTAAAAGTTTCCCACTAATGCCACACATCAAATAAAAGAAGCTTTATTAACTTGTGAGACAGGCTACTCACCATGTGACAGAATGGGAGGGTGGAGGGTCCAACTGTGGGGAAAAACCCTGGGATCCAGTGGGACTTTGCAGTGTTGCTGTTTGCAACCAGCTCAACATGTCTCATCTAATCATTGAAAAATGCCCAAAAGCACATCATGAGTCAGAGATTGTTTTTTCCATTCTGGACTACCTTGGATAAATGATATTTTTCAGACCTGTAGAGGTCATGTTTCATTTTACCACTAGAGGGTGGTGTTACTTCTAAATATCAACACATTTCCTACGGCTACATCTCATTCTTTCGATTTAGACGTAACTCTAGAACTTTACATTACACGATCACTTCGAACAGAACCGTTTTCATGCTCTATCTTGGTGAATGAATTGACACTGAGAGACTTTTCTTCATTGTAATTATTTTAACCTTTATGCTTTTATTGTTAAAGGATGTTAAGGGATATCCGGATATTACGTCACACATGCGGAAGTGCAAGTTCCATTCTACTATAACGGTGTCTGGTTGCCTACTTCCAGTCATCGCTAAAGAGCTGCTTCTCCGTCCGGTTCTATTCCTTTAGTAAATCCGATCCGTACCGATTCGGTTCCGTTTGGTGAACAAGATGCCCCTGAAGTTCGAGCTGTGTCCCGGCAGAATGATCGGAGGAAGCCATCCGTGCTTCATCATAGCTGAAATTGGACAAAACCACCAGGGAGACGTCGAGATTGCCAAAAAGATGATCAAAGTGGCAAAGGTAACAAAGTTGATCCGTTTGGGTTCACTAGAACACAATGTTCTTCATGTTCTTATTGATATTAATACACCTATAAATACACACAGACAAAAAACAAAATTTAATGAACTTAAAACTTATGCAAATAATTTAAAATATAAATTCCTTACCTTTGGACCCAGTGGCTCAAATCTTTTGTTTTTTATTGTTTAGCCATGTTATAGTTTGGCTCACTTTTATATGACTTTTATATGGCATTTGAAAAAATACAGTTAGAATTGTGTCAATATTGGTTTGATATTTGTTATAGATCTAACTCAGTGACTTTTGAACTTCTGACACCGAGCTGAGTCAATACAGACATAATCTGATCCTAGTCTACATCTCAAGTACAGTATAATCTCTTTCTAACTTAAAATAGTGAATTGTTTATGACCCCTGTATATTTGAACTTTCTGGTTTGCCTGACCTGGAATATTGATTAGATCCACAGCTGCTTTTTTTTTGTGGTAAATGAATGTCAGTGTAATTTTTATCCAAGCCAATTGTGGGCATTATCCTATAAATTAAGAAGCAAAGCTTTTGTACAGTCAGCACCCCTGCTCTGCAATAATGAAAAGCGTTTTTAAAATTTTTGTCTTTTTTTATCCACTAGGACTGTGGTGCAGATTGCGCCAAATTCCAAAAGAGTGAATTAGAGCACAAATTTAATAAGAAAGCCCTGGCTAGACCGTACACCTCTCAACATTCATGGGGGAAAACTTACGGAGAGCACAAACGTCACCTGGAGTTCAGCCATGAGCAGTACAGGGAGCTGCAGAAATATGCAGAGGAGGTTGGGATCTTCTTCACGGCGTCGGGGATGGATGAGGTAAGAACGAGACTTTTGATTCAGGTTTTGTGACGTTTGAATCAGAATTTCATTTAATCTATAAATTACTGTATTTTAGATGGCAGTGGAGTTTCTTCACGAACTCAATGTACCTTTTTTCAAAGTGGGCTCAGGGGACACCAATAACTTTCCCTATTTGGAGAAGACTGCCAAGAAAGGTGAGGGTGAACCTTCAGATCAATATGATATTGAGTTATTAGATGATGGAGTGCTGAACAAACAAGTGATAAAGCAGTTTTATAACAGTGAAACTGTACACAACATACCATATACACAATGGGTGACATACCTGCAGTGTAAGAAGCACATGCCAACCTACCGTAGTGCATCAAATATCACTTTAATTTAAAAACACATAGAAATGCCACCAGGAACCTTCCTCTGACCCTCCATTAATTCACAAGTAGATTTTTTAAATTGAATTTTTGTCAATACTTTTGTGTGTTTGCATATACTGATGAGTTATCAGACTGTTATGTGTTTCAGGACGGCCCATGGTGGTGTCCAGTGGGATGCAGTCCATGGAAACGATGCGTCGGGTTTACAAAACAGTGAAGGAGCACAACCAAAACTTTGTGATCCTGCAGTGCACCAGCGCCTATCCTCTGGAGGCTGAAGATGTCAACCTCCGAGTGATAACAGTGAGAAAATAGGATAAAAGATATCTTTTTCTAAAGGTCTTTATGGACTCAATAGATTCTGAATAAATTCTGACATTATGGTGATTATATGATTGTCAAATATATAATATTGATCATATTTTGAGCAGACACTTAATAATACCACCTGTCTCACCCCATGTCGACCACAGGAGTACCAGAAGGAATTCCCAGATATTCCCATCGGATATTCTGGCCACGAGGCTGGGATCTGTATTTCAGTTGCAGCTGTGTCTCTGGGGGCAAAGGTCATAGAGCGACATATTACCTTAGACAAAACGTGGAAAGGAAGTGACCATGCTGCCTCTTTGGAGCCGTCTGAGCTGGCCGAGCTGGTTCGTTCCATCCGACTGGTGGAGAGGGCGCTGGGGACAGGCCTGAAGCAGATGCTACCGTGTGAAAAGCCATGTCATGATAAGGTGATTGAGGAAATGCAGAAAGCTGGTTTTCATGTTAAAAGAAGATATTTTCCCTCTTTAGAAAGAACTTTTGAGAACATTTTTTCAATATTTCATCGTGTTCTAAGTTATTAACATCACCTCCACCTTATTTTTCTTTAAACAGCTGGGTAAGTCAGTTGTAGCCAACACTAAGATCCCCAAAGGAACTGTCCTGACTCTGGACATGTTGACGGTGAAGGTGGCTGAACCCATGGGTGTGGTAGCAGAGGACATCTTCCAGCTGGTTGGTAAGACCATGATAGAGGACGTGGAAGAGGATGAAAGCGTCATGCCAGAGATGGTTGAGAGCTACGGCAAGAGGACCAAGTGCTGAGAATGGCATTGTGGGAAAAGGAAGCTTCATTTCATGTTAATTGATTCTACAAGGAGCGTATTATATGACCAGTGTGCCATGGTAATTAATTTGATATTTCTGAGATTTCTGACTGCCATCAATGATGTGTTTTTTACCTGGAAAGTAGGAAACACATTACTGATACTGATTTCTGACAAACAAACGTGCCACCTGTTAGACGTCCCTTACCAGAGCATTTTTATACAAGCAGCCTTAATGTAACATACTTATCTTTTTGGATTCTCCTTCCCCAATGAGCTGTAAAGATTGTTAACTCGTGCCAGAAAGTCTCCCTTGGTTTTAGTTTGTGGTATTGTGTGTTTGAAAGAAACACAGTAATAAAAGTCCTGCAAATGCTGCATAAAACTCAAGATTTGGAAATCTGTTGTAAGATGATCTGAAAAAGTGAAGCCTCCAATAAAACAAAAAAAGGAAAATTAGACAATTCCATCTCTGATTTATCCTACTGACTCTTTGTTCCGATACTTTAATATTTGGCTGATAAGTGTTAACAGAGCCTCCAAGGCAAACCAGGTTTTGCATGCATTCAGATATCACCATGTTTCATGTGTTTAAGATAAAAAAAATACAGTTTAAAAAATGTCTGATGTTGTAAAGTTTCTCGCTACTGCCACACATTAAAAAAAAAGAAGCTTTATTAAGTTATGAGAAAGACTACAGAGCTCAACATGTGACAATGGGAGGGTGGAGGGTCCACTGTGGGGGAAAACACGGGCGTGCAATGGAACTCTGCAGTGTTGCTGTTTGCAACCAGCTCAACATGTCTCATCTAATCATTGAAAAATGCCCAAAAGCACATCATGAGTCAGAGTTTGGTTTGTCTATTCTGGACTACCTTAGAAAAGTTATGTTTTTCAGACCTGTAGAGGTCATGTGTCATGTTACCACTAGAGGGCGGTGTTGCTTCTAAATATCAACAAACTGGAGTTGTCCAAATAAAAAAAAGAAATCAGCCCATTTGATAATTTCCTTTCAGGGCACTAAACGCACAAAAAGTAAAGAATACCGGCATTTACTCGCTTTGATAATTTGTTTTCTGAATTAATATCTGCACCAGTGATTGTCCACTTCAAGGCCCACTTGTCTCATAGTAATCCTGGGCTGTGTAGTCGAGGATCAGACGATTTCACCCAAGATTATGATATGCTGTCCGTCTGAAACTTGGTCTTAGTCTTCTACTACTGTGGTTTGGCTGTTCGGCTCAGGTACTGATGCTATGACCAAGAGAGACATTAATGCATTCATATTCCGAACAGCTTTATCTGCCGTAGCGGGTCACGGGTTTAATTTTCATTTAAAATTAAAATTTAAAGTTCATTTCATTTCATCAAGTTACAGAATATAAAAACAAATACACCAACTGAATGCAGTAAAAACCACATAGTTCAATTTTTGAAAGTTCTGAGAAAACTCTTTTTTTTCTTCTTATCCATATACTCTTTAAAAATGGATCCACAGTGGATGTGATTCGGGACCTTGCAGGTCCTGGGTCTGTTGCAACCCTTCTGCATTTATCCGGGCTTGGGACTGGCCTACAGGTGACTCTGGCCTGTGCCCTCATAGGGCTGCAGATGCTAGGGATTGAACCTAGGGCAGAGTACCATGAACCATGTACTTTTCCATTGAACTACATCCCCAGCTGGCATAGGAGCCAATAGAGAACCCATACATGTCTGGTCCAGATCAGTATAAAATGGAAAATGCAGAATTATTTGCCCGTTTGATATCGTTAAACATTGCAAGACAGTATTTTTTCCGCCTAAATTTTACCCTACACAGACATGTTGAATGGATCGGCTGTTAATATGGGTGTGGGGTTAGCAAATCATTCTGATCACAGACTCATTATCTCACTGGAGGCACCGAGGGTCTCTCTCCTACTCATATGTAACGGAGCATCTATTTCAGGCCCAATCTTTATCCAATAAGCTGCTGCTGATCCCAGCTTCACAGAAGCACATGAAAATCTGTCTCTCTTGCTTTTCAATGCCTGCTTACCGCTGAGATAGCTTTAGCGAGTGAAGTACTTCTCACCTTGATGTAAAACACTAAAATAATCTGTGGAAAATGGATGTTTGATGTCAAGTAGACCCTAACCCTAACTCTCCTTACAATGAGTGGACTAATTCATATTTGTGATGATTTCTAAATTGCCTCTTTAAAAAGTTCATGTCAGCGTCACGTTCAACAGTATATTGCTTAATATTTTGTTAGAGAAGAGCTTTTTTGAACTTGAATGAAACATCTACCGGAGTTCAAGGTGTTTCCTTCGCATGCCGAAGGAGTTATTTTTATTTTGAGTCCTGTAAGCAATGTACCTCAGCCTGCCGGGTTAGTTTGGTCTGTTATGTAACAAGTTTAGTCTTTCCAAGACTTTACATAGCCCTCAATATAGAAACCAGGGCCCAGATACTGAGTTCTGACTGAGGTGAAGAACTTGTGCAATGCACAAATTTAAATTAATTCAAAAAAACATCACATATTTTTTTTTAAGAATGGCTGAACTTTAAAAAAAAAAAGAAATAAAATACAAATATATAAATACACGTTAAATAGATATGTTTGTTAAATTTAACCTTCACGTGGCCAGACTGAGAAGGTTTGGACGTGTCCAGAGGAGAGATAATAAATATATTGGTAGAAGGAAAGAAGAAACCAAAGAGGAGGTTTATGGATGTAGTGAAAGAGGACATGAAGGTAGTTGGTGTGAGAGAAGAGGATGCAGAAGACAGGGTCAGATGGAGGCAGCTGGTTGGCTGTGGAGACCCCTGAAGGGAAAAGCTGAAAGGAGGAGAATTTCTGAATGCCAAGCTCTCTAACACTACATGGGTCCAATCTTCTTGAGCCCTCTCTCTCTCTCTCTTTCTCTCTCTCTCGCTCACACACACACACACACACACACACACACACACACACACACGCACACGACCACGCACACACACACGCTATATTCAGGACAGACCATGTAACAGAACAGCTCACATCTGAACTCAGGTACTTAAGATTACAGTTCTCATAAGGACAGCCTGACCTGACTTGATGTGTGCACATACGCAGCTTACACACACACACACACACACACACACACACACACACACACACACACACACACACACACACACACACACACACACACACACACACACACACACACACACACACACACACACACACACACACACACACACACACCTAATAGTGCTCAACCAAAAACATTATTTTTTTACTGTGGAGAAATCATCTACAGACCCGTGCATGCAGGATGCATTTCATTCCTGAAGTACATGAGGGAGCAAATTTGCATCAGACTGTATCTTCTATGACTTCTATACCATCCAGGTCTTTGGTCCTGCATTACAGTACATACTGTACTGTGTTAGAAATAAAAAAAACATTGTTTCTAACGAGTAGGTGCATCCATTGGCAATTTTGTACGTGTATGAAACCGAAAAACAAAATTTACTCTGATGTTATTTCCAAAAACTATCTATGCATGACTGGAAAGCATCAGCATAATGTAATAATGAGTCTAAACATCCTTTACTTTTGAAAGATCTTTTTTTGTTTTAAAGAAATTTAGTCATCAAAAGAACACTACAAATGTATTTTGCTACTGCGCTCTAACATGAAGATCAAAAAAAAGAAGTTTAATGTTCCTGTCGATCCAAAGGGTTTGAGGCTTTAATTTTTTTCTCACACTCGAGGGTGGAGTGGGGTGGGGCGGGGTGGGTTGATGGGAAGATGCTGCAGGGGGAGGAACATTGAGAGGGAGGGAGGAGCCCCCTGGTCCTCTCCTTCTGATCTGATGTCTTGGAAAATCTCACTGAGAAGTTACCGCTGGGACCTTCAGGCTTCGGATTCTTTCTGGTTTGGGAGTCATTTTGGTGGAATATCCATGCAGAGACTTGTTATGTGATGCCTGCTGCAGTGCTTCATCTTCATTTCCAAGAGCGGTATGAGAAAAAAAATAAATAGTGTGTTCTTTTTTTTTTTTTTTTGTGGTGTAACAGTTGTGTGTCTCAGCTTTCATGGCCTAATAGAGTCCAGTGAGGTTTTTAAATGCTAGTTTTGAAGTAAATAAATGGATAAATATGTGTTTTTCAAAACCAGAACAAAGTAAGAATTTCATTTTTCAGAACTTGTTTGACGCATTTTCAACGTTACTCTCAGTCGTCATTTGTTTTCAAATTTCAAATGAATTTATATCGAATTTATCAACTAATTTACCTGGTTTCTTAACTTTTGACTTTGTGCAGTCCTGTCAGCGTGCATGGCCTGAAGCTAATCTAAGCATATCTCCTCAGGGATTAAATAGCTTCCTAATGAGCTTTCACTAATGTTCAGATCTCAGTACACGTTCTGTCAAGAAAGCCACAGCACATTAACAGAACTGTTGCTATAAATACTGCTACCATAAACCGCCATCCAAATTCAGAACATACTGTGATTCCATGAAAAGGTAAATCAAAACCTTCAAATAATTCAGACTTTCATGTAATTTTAATATGACACAGTGCAGTATATAAGTTTAATTCATTGTTATTAATTATGTGAAATTAATTAATCGATCTGGCGGACACAAATATACTGTAGCTCTCACAGTTTACATAAAGTCCCAAACTTCTGTCAAAAGAAAATTTGATGTGCATTTTAAGATGTAAAAAAATAAAAATTATCAGTAGAACAATGATTTAGAAATGTGCTATTACAGTATTTCCTGGACTATAAGGCGCACCTTCAATGAATAGGCTATTTTAAACCTTTTTCCATATATAAGGCGCACTGGATTACAAGGTGCATTGTTGACTTTTAAGAAAGTTAAAAGCTTTTAGGTGCGTCTTTTAATGCGGAAAATACTGTAATTGCTTTCTACCACTATTAACAAGTAAGTTAACGGATAAAACCATGTTTATTCGCTTTCAATAAAGCTGAACCTTTTGTGTCTTTCAGTACTATGAGGAAGTCTTCCAATGGGCTGGATCCTGGCATCAGATTGCTGGTCTTCCATCGTGTTTAGACCGGGGAGCAGTATGCAAAGAAACCGGTAAAACACAGCCCTTAGAGATTCCAGACGCACTCTGCCTGACAACCTGCAAACCTGAGAGCATGGATCCCACGCTACACAGAAGGACTCAAGACACGATGGCTTCCTCAAGCTTCGCACCACTTCTTCTTCTGGGCCCTCACAGCAACAACTGCAAGAAGCAGCACTGCTACCATGGCGTCAAAAGAAAGCTGCGGCCCAGACGGATTCTAGGCTTCCTCCTCTGTCTGGTGGCCGTCTGCATGTTCTGCTCATGGAGTGCCTTGTCGTTGGTGACAACAGTGGCCAAGGAGCTGGAGCTGGTGGTGGTGGAGGGCTCAGCAGAGGTAGGGGTGTCCCGAAGGACTCTTCTGCAGCACGACAACCTCTCGGCGACACCAGAGGATACACCGGTGGCCATGAAATCGTCTGAAATAGAGATGAATCACGGGGACTACCCAACAGACTACTTCAGCGTAGAGGACAGACGCCAAGGCTATGTGTTGCTTCATATGTTTGGCATGTTGTACATGTTCATAGCCTTAGCGATCGTCTGCGATGAGTTTTTTGTTCCTGCGCTCACTGTTATCACGGAGAAGCTGGAGATCTCTGATGACGTAGCGGGGGCCACCTTCATGGCGGCAGGTGGCTCAGCACCGGAACTCTTTACTTCAGTCATAGGAGTCTTCGTCTCACACAGTAACGTGGGTATCGGTACCATCGTCGGCTCTGCCGTCTTCAACATCCTGTTTGTGATCGGGATGTGCGCCCTGTTCTCCAAAGAAGTGCTGAACCTCACCTGGTGGCCTCTGTTCAGGGACGTCTCATTCTACATCATCGGCTTGCTCATGCTCATCTATTTCTTTCTGGATAATGAAATCAGCGTGGGGGAAAGCATCAGCCTGCTGATGTGCTACACCTGCTACGTGACATTCATGAAGTTTAATGCCAAAGTGGAGATTTTCATCAAGGGTTTACTGGGTAGCAACCAGGTGGACGAACTGGAGGCACCACCAAAGGTGAGTCTGATCATCAGTGCATCCGTTTGTCGATCCTTCCATCCATCCATCCATCCATCCATCCATCCATCCATCCATCCATCCATCCATCCATTTGTCCCTGACATGACTGTCTGCTATGAATGTGGACATGTTCTTGTATATAAGGTCTTACCTTCAATAACTAAGCTCAGAATGAAACAACTGCAGCTATTCATGTCGAGTCATCCACTTGTTATTACTTTTTGTTGTTACTTTTCGTAAACCAAACCCAGAACAGAGTCAAGAAAGGTTCTCGCATAAAACGGTCGCTGAACGCAAAATATAATGAATTTAGAATTTTTTGTACTTAGCTATTTGGTTATTTTATAATTTGAAGTACATCAAGTTCCTTACTAGAATAATAATAAGTTTTTTAAATCCTAAAGAGGCTAAGTTTTACAAAATTTCACTCTCACCACAGAAGCCCTTTGTCTTTATCGACCACTTTGACATAAGCCTGAATTTCCTAAAAGTCTATTTGATTTTTTCGGAAAATGAAATGAAATGTGATTTAAAAAATGACCCGCTGCTTGCATCAAGGAATTTATTCTATGGAAGCTGTTTTCCTGTCAAGCAAGATAATACGCATTCACTGTCTGAGTATCAAATCATTTTCTTATATAGACATGTGTGTCTGTTAAGATTAGACACATTTAAAATCAACGTCATAATTTGAAGGGGGTTTTTTTTTTGGAATAAATGGATGAAAGCATCCTGAGAGTATCCTGTGAATCAAAAACTGAAATAGGGAATAAATACTAGCTCTTCACCCTCAGGTCCCCTCATCTTTTTGTCCCGACATTGGAAAAAGATGTCTCTTTAATCAAGTGCTGTTTGTCCCTTGCTGTTATTTTACCCAATCACTTTGCAACCACTAAACCAATTACCTCACGTTAACTGTGAGAAGACGATGGGAACACGTCTGTCTGAGATTAATTTAAAGATCTCAGTGTTTATTGGAGTGTTATAAATGTGCAGTGAATGCATAGTGTGGGGTATATGATGGACACACACACACACACATACACACGTAGAAAAGATGCGCTGTTTTTCATGTTTGTCTCTCCTTTCCGTCTGTGTGTGCAGTTGGAGTCAGATCTGTTGCTCTCTGATGTTGTTATCACATATGGCGCTCAGGTGAAAAATAAAACTGTTGGTTGTTCTTAGCGCAGTTAGCCTGTAGCTTAGAGAAACATCGCCATCACCAGTTCTTCAGGGGTGCATAAACAGTTGCACAATATTTGGCTTCCTTTCCCTCCTTTTTAAGTCATTATACACTAAATACAAATTTCATTTATTGTCTTGTCTTACAGAACAATAAACTGAGGTCTTGTATTCCAAAATGTATAAAACAAGTTTTCTGGATTTAATACTAGTTGATAACAGTGCAGATTATTTTTACACTAGTCACTCAGGCCTGTTGAAGTTATATATGGTTGTATCTGTGTTAAAGCTCCTCCCCATGTATTCTAATTGTAACCAAGTATAGAATTAGAAAGTATTTGGTATATCCTGAGGTCTACTTAAAAAAACTCAAATTCTGAACTTTTAAATTTTATTATTTTCAAACAAATAAAATCTATATCCAGCTTTGAACCTAGAATCTTCACCTGTATCACCTGACCATCATATCCTACTTTACACATTATTTCACTTTAGAACCCATGTGTGTGCATGTGTGTGCGTGTGTGTGTTAAAATATGTATTTTTAAATATATATATTTTTCAATATTTAAGTTATTATATTATTATATTATTATTATAATATAATACAATTATATTATATTGTATGTGTATATATATATGTGTGTATATATATATACATAAATGTATATATATAGTATATATATATATAAATACATATATATGTGTATGTATATATATACTGTATATATATATACACAAACATTTGATTCTAGCAACATTTGTTTCTATATATCTATACACACACATATATATGTCACATATATGTCATTTTATATATACTGTATTATACACTGTATATATAGCACATATATAGCAAATTTATTTGTGAGTGTATATAGTATATATAACATATGTGTAGCATATATGTAATGCTTATGTATGTATGATATATAGCATACACTGTAGCATATAGCATAGAGCATTCCTCTACTTTTGCATCAGTTTTGCTGCACTACTTGACATTTTTGCCCTTCTGGGGATCAGATGTTCCTCAGGCTGTCTCACCTCAACCCAGGATCAGCTTTTCTCTTTCTGTCTGTCCGACACTTGATGTCCAACTGCCTTGCCCTCATGTGTCGGTAACTGCTAAATAATCCTCCGGGTTAATGCCCTCCAATCCCATTAGAGCCACTAATAATAGTCAGATGCTTCTGGAGAGAGCAGGAATCAGCAGATCACAGAAAAAAAAGGACTAAGCACTTGTCTCTTGGCATGCAGCCAACCTCATAACACACCCGGTGTGTATGTTTTGTGTGTGTGTGTATGGACATAAGGGCATTTTCTGCATTATACTTACACTTCTAACAGTGACTGTACAGAATAAGAGGGACAGAAAGAGCGAGAAAGAGAAGTTTCTCAGGTTTGGTTGCTCATGGCACGAAAGACGACAATCCTCACTGATCCCCTTATCAACTGCTTACCCACGGTGACGACAGCGAACATGCAGTACAGTACAGTATCAAAAAATGTTGAAACTGTATTTGCAGTTGTAAATTAATTTGGACTACAACACAAAACAGCTGTTTTACAGCTGCATGTGCTAATAATTACACCCTACAGTCTTACACTCTGCTTTTTACTTCACATTAACAAGATGCCTTAGTTTTTAGTCATTGCTATGAAAGTTCAAAAAGCAGCTGTGTGGCTATAAATAATAGAAACTGGCTGGAAATTTACTGACAGATCTGAGAGAAATAGTATTTTTGTGTTTTACAGATTATCTGATACAGGTTTTATTATAGTGTTTAAACCACGTTCTTTACAAGGTATTTGAAATCTTTAATCTGCTCATGACAAAAAAGTTAGAAAGTGGAGAATATTCACATTTATAGTTCTTCAAATGATTTCTGAACAGATTTGCTGAGAAAATCAAAGGGGCAAAGGTCACATTGGTGAGATACCTTTCAAAATTGTATTCAAAATAGAGACTGCACCGATTCACCAGCTGTTTAACTGCAACACATTTAGATGTCTGAACGACATTTTCTTCAAAAAATGAAGAAAAACATGTTTGTTTGCGACTGGGTGCTGACCGTTTGTTGTAAAAAAAAAAAGTTTTAAAATAGAGGTGGAAGGTGTTGCTCAGACTGACAGTCATTGTTCTAGTGAGACAGAAACATGGAAATCACCCAAACTGGATTTTCATATAAAGGACAATCCCTAACCCTAACCCTAACCCTAACCCTAAAATATAAGAATATATATGTATATATATAATATTTATATATTTATATTCTTTATTTATACTATAAGGGGTTTTAAAACAAAATAAATTACAATGGTACTCATGATTTATGCTACCAAAAAATAAAATCGTGTAATTTCAGATAATGTCATGTTTCACATTTCACATCAATATTACAGACTAGCTGAGGCAGCTCATCTTCCTCTCCCTCATGATCTTAAGGTTGTCATGCAATTTTTTTTTTGCGACACCCCATGGATCATGCGTTCCTTTTTCTAACGTGTCTGTAATGGAGTTCACCTCCACGTCACCAATTTGTTTTGAAGCCCATTCATTTTTTGTGAATCTGTTAAAAGGATGTCAGTGAGAGAGTGACTGAATTATTTTGAGTTAATACTCATAGGGAAGGATAAAGACAAAAAGGAATTTTTTTGTTGTTTATCTTTGGGGATCTTCTCCTCCTTTCAGCTTTTCCCTTCAGGGGTCTCCACAGCCAATCAGCTGCCTCCATCTAACCCTGTCTTCTGCATCCTCTTCTCTCACACCAACTACCTTCATGTCCTCTTTCCTTTGGAACTTAATCCTATTTAAATATATAAAAATATATAAAATGTGTACAACTATATGCATCTTATCTACTGGTCTGTTATTTTAAAGTTATTTTTAAACAATGCTTCAACACCGTTTGCTGTCAAGTTTTAGAAATATTTTGTCTACAAAAAACTTTCCTTTGCCATTGTCAATTTTTTAATTTCTGTGTAAAGTTTTTTTTTCTAAATTTATACACCTAATTCAGATTACAGCACTTGTTGTTTGCCATCTTATCTTAGATCTGTATCCACCATGTTTGTGTGTGTGTGTTTGTGTGTGTGTGTGTGTGTGTGTGTGTGTTTCAAATAATTTCAGACAACTAATGCCTTTATTATCCCAGTAAAAACATGGCACTATCTTTACGAAGCTGCAGAGACTAGTTAGTAACAAATACAATAGTCTCATTCGTCTATAAATCCCTTTCTCACACCAAATATTTTTTTCACAAACCATTGTTGTCCCACTGAAGGTCACGCGTGTGCATGTGTGTTTCTCTGTGCTGTATATCTCCTCTGAAGAAATGGTTGGTGTCGACCTTGGTCCACACTTGTAGAGTAGAACTTAACCCCTGCCTTATTGGTGCTGTGAGAAAGAGAAAACAGAAAGAAAATAGAGGGAGAAATGATGCAAACACACAAATTATGGGATAGCTGTGGGATTATAATGGGTTTTGAATTGAACTCGTGCTGTTAATGAATTATGAGATGCACACAAATTTGGTTTCAAGCAGTGATCCACATCAAACAAGATCTAGGCTATTGTTTTTGTAAGGGTTCATGTGTACTTTTATTGCTCTGTTGTTATTTACTGATGTTGTTCTAAGTAGACTTGATTGGAGGTTGGAGATATTTGGTGGTTGAAAATTAGCTCAAAACCTTGTGGGTTTTTTGAGCCTCGTGGTCCCCTAATGGAACACAGGGCCACCTCAAAATAGGTTATCTGTATAGCAATATTAGGTCAAACATCTCCAGGATTAACATGATTTGTGTTGGATCCTGGGAGATTAGGACATCCAAAACATCCATCAGGGTTAAGGATTGAGGCTTGAGAGTCAGCTCAAAGAGGACATGCCTGGACTACTTGGAAAATGTCAGAGACACAATCCAGAAAGGAATAAGAAGCTATCACGGCTTGTGTCATCAACAGAGGAAGTTACGGGCATTCAGAAATCATACTAGAAAAGGATGGTCTGATGGTATAGATGTTTTAATCATGACAGCACAAGAACAGCTTTGAGGCTCCAGATTCATAGACATGACCCAAGTAGACATGACCAAAGCTGCAGGCAGTGCAAAGACTGGAAAAACACATTTTAGTGTGTAAGATGTCACAGCATACATCAAGTAGCTTAACAAAGAGGCTCAGATGTGCTTCGGAATGTTCTGTTTGGGCTGAATATTGATTAATTCTCAAAAATTAATGGAAGGCACAACCAGAATTTGCTCTTCAAAGTCAAAGTCAACTTTATTTTCAAGTGTACCCTCTAAGCATGACATACAGCACAGATGCAGTCCTCTCAGACCCACGGTAAACAGGCAGTACAACAAGCAGTACAACAGGCAGTACAACAGGCAGTACAACACAGGCAGTACAACAGGCAGTACAACACAGGCAGAACAACACAGACGTGACAACAGGCCAAGATAGCTGAAAGCAGACGTGGTTACAAAGGTAATAGAAGCATTGAATTGTGGCTCCAGAAGGTTCCAGGTACAATATAGTCAGCAATGTCTCTGCCTTAGAAGAACTAAGATACTGTATAGACCCACAAAATGTCAGGGCTTTCTAAAGACCTATACCGACGGGCTTCAGGGGTGTAGGGGTGAAGGTAGTTGGGGGTCAGCATGTGTTTCTATGTGGGTATGCATATACTGTATATACTGTATGTCTGTGTATGTGTGCTGTATATGTAATGTTTTCTCTTGTTTTTCATGAAGGTGAATGTACCTGAAGATGATGAGAACAAGCTGATGGTGAGTTTGTTTTGCCTGGATATTTTTACACTACATTGTATGTCAACCTTGATTATAGAAAAATAGGTTTAGGTGCACTCTGAAAATGTAAACAGGAATATGTTTAAGCTGGAGTATGGATATGATGTGAATATATTGGTACAGGACTTACGAATTATGACTAATATCAAATGTCCAATATTAATGAACAAGTTTTTATCATGTTTATATTTTTTGTGATAGGCCAAACCGCGGCTTCAGAGGGAAGGCAGCTGTGCCTCACTACACAACTCATTAATGAGAAACAGCATCTTCCAGCTCATGATCCACACTCTGGACCCCCTCAGTGATGAAGGTACATCTAAGCAAACAAACACGTAAACAAACATGTAAAGAGACACACAAAAAAACTAAACACAAAAAATGAATCAGTGTCACCAAACAAGATATATAAAGTATACAAAGTGACATACGCATGTAAAATATGTTTCAGATAGTCGAGCACATTTGACTTACTTTGGTGAAGATTAGGATTAAAATATGTGCAGCTTTTGATTTTAAAAGTATTTATGCACAACGGCTTGCTATTACAGTGAATGAATTTATTCATTCAACCACTTTCTAAGAATCCTTACCAGTTTCTTCTAGTTTTTTCCTTTTTCAAGTTATCCTATTACAGAGCGTCTTCATACATTAATACGTTTCTTTTTTTTTAGGACGTTTCAAAGAGAAGGCATCAATTCTTCACAAAATGGCCAAGAAGAAGTGTAGAGAAGATGCTAACAATGCCAACGGCGTCGGTCAGTAGCGCTGATGTGATGTCAAAAATTAATTAAAGAATAAAACTACAATTGAATGATAAAGTGCATTATTACTCATAGTCATCTGTGATTTATTTCCAACAGTCCCTTTAATACATTCATTCAATAATCTTCATCCTCACGGGTTGGTCTGGACCTTATCCCAGCTGATTACAGAAAAGAGGCAGGGTACACCCTGGAAAAGTCGCCGGTTCATTCCAGGGCCCCTTTAATTCAATCATCGCTTTATTCCAAATCAAACCTATAGTTTATAACCTTAATGTAAGGTTTAAAATATTTGGCTCCGGGTATTTATTTGCATCTGAAAGTAATTGATACCAAGCATTAAGATATACCCTGATTTTTATCTATCAGATCCATGAAAAGAAAAAAGATACCTCTCTTGTATTGTTAAGTAAACTTTATTTTGGTCCAAGATCCCATTCTCCCATAAGATTTTAAACACACATGTCCAGCACTTTTTACACAAAAACCTACTGACAGACCAAGAAACAAATGGATTAGGGTGAACAACAGAACCCTTTTGGCTGGACAGAATGATTTAGAAGAGGAAGTAACTGCTTACTGCTATCATATGGAAACCAGTCTGAACTTATTTCAATATCAAATTACTTATTTTGCAATTCATCTATGATTTTAATCATTTTTTTATCAGCAACTTGTGGACTATTATAGCTGTTGTCTGATTCAAATACAGTATGATCATTTCTTAATTATAAGGTGCACCAAAGGGCTCTCATAGTAACTCTGTGGTATTTTTTGTGGATGAGTTCGGCAGTTTTAACAGTAAATTTTCTTTTTCTCCTTAGGAGCACTCTCCCAGACACTACCTCCAAGAAAAGACAATTGTAAGTTTCAGCTTTAATTTTAGTGTCATTAGACAACCACTGTTCATTTCACATGAATACTGTCTTACCTTTTTCTTTCTCTCTTCTCTCCTCCAGCTGATAAAAATATCCCCAACAGCACAAACGTTGCAGTGGAGGTCACACCGCCCATGAACGGTGTTGTAGGAGGAGATGAGGTAGAACTTTC
The DNA here is from genome assembly GCF_040054535.1 of Antennarius striatus. Classification (NCBI taxonomy): domain Eukaryota; kingdom Metazoa; phylum Chordata; class Actinopteri; order Lophiiformes; family Antennariidae; genus Antennarius; species Antennarius striatus. The sequence continues at coordinate 23,232,427 of NC_090783.1, forward strand.
ATCTTTTCCATCTATTTGACAGGCTGTATTCACAACCATCATACAAAACGCTTATTGATGGTTATGCAAAGCTAAAAATGAAATAAAATGAACTTCTCCTCAGGGGGAAGAGGAAGAGGAGGATGAAGACCAGCCCCTGAGCCTGGCTTGGCCCGACACCCTCAGGAAACAAATCACCTACCTCTTCATTCTGCCCATTGTGCTTCCGCTGTGGTTCACGCTGCCTGACGTCAGGAGAGAGGTGACAATATGGGCATATTTTTTTATTCAAATCACACTGAATTATAAAACCATAAAGTCAGTGAAATATCTCAATAAAGTTTCAAAGTAATTTGGAGAAGTAGGGTGTAGTCCGCCGAATACATTTCAGAGGTGATCCAGAACGTTATATGCAATTTCCTCCGGGATTAATAAAGTATCTATCTATCTATCTATGGATCTGGAATTAAAGTTATATGAGAAATGAGAAATCATTTTATAAGTGAGGATCGTTTTATCCTAACGAATAAAACCTATAATGGTTTGACAAAAGCAGTAGCATCTCTATAATATCTACCAGAAATCAAAGTTTGCTCTGTGTCCAAGCGCTGTAATAGTCCAGGTGTGGTAATCTAGAACATCCTAATTTATAGAACCCCAGGAAAATTTACCACTGTAACACAACAAGTAATACAACCAGATTAAACTAAGATTACATTTTTGATTAAACTTTTTATTCAGTTATGTGTCAAATCTGAAAATTAGGTGAGTAGGTCATTAAATATTCATGTGAATTCAAATTATGTTTCAATGACTGTTTGTTTTTGTTTTTTCAGTCTTCAGAAAAGTTCTTCCCAGTCACTTTCCTTGGCTCCATTTCTTGGATTGCTTTCTTCTCCTACCTGATGGTGTGGTGGGCTCACCAGGTAATACACACTGCACACACACACGGGTCACATATAGCCACCCTATGGTGTCCGTTAGGCTATTTCTGAGGCCTGTCCTGTGAGAACGCAGCAGTCAGTGCTGAATGTGTGACCAAAAGCAGCTAATCCCGTCTAATCTGCCATGATCCACAGCCAGGTACACTTGTGAGGCTCCATTTTAACGGTGCAAACGCAAAGACAGGCATTAAGCAGTTGGACAATTGTGTTCAAGGTCACAGAAGAAACCATTTTTTTTCTTTGTTTGTTTGTTTATTTGTTTGTTTGTTTCGCTCCCGTTGCTGCAGATTATGCACACAATTGATTTGTGAAGTGATGGCAGGTTATTAATCAGTGTTTAATTACTATTGTTGAATCATTCATCACATTCCTGGTGTCATACCTTTTAAATTCTCTTCCAGGAGTATTAAAGATGCAACTGATCAATGTAATAACTGTTGTATGCCCTTACTGTCTCACTGTAAACCATCCTTAACAATTTACGTTTGCTTATATGGATGCAGGAATCATTCTTCTCTTCATCACCTTCCGCTGGAGTTTGATTTTATGTTTTTTGTTTTAATATATGAGATATAAAAGGGCCAAAACCTGGATGAAATTTCTAAACTGTGTGGCTAAAATACAGTATTTTCCGCACTATAAAGTGCACCGGATTATAAAATGCACGGGATTATAAAGGCGTATTAGATTATAAAGTGCATCTGCGAACTCATCTTCAATGAATGGTCTATTTTAAAGCTTTTTTATATATAAGGCACACTAGATTATAAGAAATTGAGAAAATTAAAGGCTTTTAGGTGCGCCTTATAGTGCGGAAAATACTGTATTAAAACTGAGATCTTGTTGTATCGAAAGCGTTCACTGGGGTCTACAAAAGGGGGTGCACATAGACCAGATGTCCACACACTCGCAACAACATGTTACACTATATATCTGTCCATTTATGAATGCATTCCTACAAGCAATGCAGAACGGTCATGTGACCTCTCCTGAGTCAAGTCCTGAGCAGCTTTCTCTTCCTCTCAGGTTGGAGAAACTTTCTGGGTTACAGAAGAGATAATGGGTCTGACCATATTAGCAGCTGGCACTTCAATCCCCGACCTGATCACTAGTGTGATTGTGGCACGGAAAGGCCTCGGCGACATGGCCGTGTCCAGCTCTGTGGGCTCCAACATTTTTGATATCACTGTGGGGTAAGTCTACCAACACTCCCCAGGTTTGAATCTCCCAAATAAGTCTTCTCTGACGTATTTCTTTCTACTCATCCTCCCTCCAGTCTGCCTTTCCCTTGGCTCCTCTACCACATCATCAACGACTTTAAGTCAGTGCAGGTGAGCAGCAACGGCCTGTTCTGTGCCATCGTCCTCCTCTTCCTGATGCTCCTCTTTGTCATCATATCCATCGCGGCTTGCAAGTGGAAAATGAGCAAGTTCCTGGGCTTTCTCATGTTCCTGCTGTACTTCGTCTTCCTCATCGTCAGCGTGATGCTGGAGGACAAAATCATCGTCTGTCCCGTCACCATCTGAGAAAAAAAAAAAGAACTGATTGTCAGAAAGCACAAACTAAGTGTAATAACACACACATGTACTGTGATTTCCTGCAGCCGAGGAAAAGCTCATACAGACACAGACTGTCTCTTGTATGTTACACAAACGTGACAGCTGCACGCAAACACACACACACACACACACACACACACACACACACGCACACACACACACACATACACACAGTAGATATAAATTGACAAAGGTAATTAGGCATTCAACAGGGACTCTGTTTGTACCATGTGATTATATATGTTGATTAACAAACTGCCAGGTATGGATATTTATAATGAAGGTCAAAAGAGATTATGTCACAATGCACAATTTACCTCCACTCCTTGTGTAATCAGCTTCCAAGTGACGCCTGTGAACTGAAAATGGGGGCTAAACAAGACCCTAATTAAAGGCAAGCAAAACCCTAAAAAAAATAGGCAGCAGCTGGGACAGTCCATAACACACACCTTTAGATTGTAGCCCTGCCTCCAACCACTGCAATGTTGATGAAAGAAGACGTCCAACGTCTGCACAGTTTTGCGATTTCAGAAACTGTATGTTGTATTTAAGCACCATATATCCTGCTTTATATTCAATTTATGACATCTATATTACAACACACTGAGGGATAAATAGTTGAATTTGAAATTTTATGAATTGAGCAAAGACTAAAATGGTTGTGCTGGGGTTGTAAAAGAGGAATTAGGGGCCAATAAATCCTAATTCATCCCTGCTGGAGCTCCTGGTCTGGTTTCTTGGTTGATTTCAATGTTTTTAACACATGCCTATCTAGACATTTGAAGTGTTTAAAAATCTAAGGTTTAAATGGCATCAGTTGTTCCTGAGCATAACCACAAAGAGCCAGTGAGAGAGATACCCTGGAGAAGCTGATAGCACTACCTAGAAACCAGGCTACTGGTTTGAGGAACCAGTAGCCTGCATGCAAGCGAATCACACATACTTACTGCTGAAAACCACTGACAGGATAATCACAGTAATATATTGTTGAGTATGATGCATCATATTTTAACAAACCTTGCAAAGAGGGTATGTTTGAAATTGGAGAGAGCATCTGTCAAGTTTCTCCAACGCGATGCAACTTGTCTGCAGCGTGCAGCTGGAGCCTGGCTAATCGTGTTGCCGTGCCCAACACTATTCAGATGTGTGTAACTGTTATTATTGGTTGTCACAGAAAACCCTTGTGAGCTTGACATCAGCAAATGATGGACAGAACATTAGTGATCATAACTAGTTTACTTGTTAAACTGATTTTTTTTCTCTCTGAATCATGATTCAGAGATAAAGACTTTCTAATGTATTTAGAAAAAGAAAAATTATCATCACTCATTTTTTCTGTAATGTTTTCAACTGTACTGTAATGCCACACACACACGCACACACACACACACACACACACACACACACACACACACACACACACACACACACACATACATGTAATTTTTTTCTCATTTTCCACAACCATAGGCCTTTTATATTACATCAGAAGAAACAAAACTAATCTGGTTAATGTTTTTCAGCTTCACATATGACCTCATATTTTGTTTGACATGATGGCTAAAATCTTTGGAGACTCTAAAAACTACGTTTTAAATTACAGTGAGAAGGTCCATATTTTTTATTCGAAAACAAAATATAGACAGTGTTTCATATTGTTACATTTGTGTATTTTGGCAATTTTATTTTTGGACCCATCTTCCAAAAGAAAAAAACCCCATATAATTTCATATCATTAACACTCCAGACGTTTTGGAGAAATACGCTATAAAGGGACAGCAGATATCAATTATTGTTCAAAAGTTGAATACATAATAACCTTATAACAGTTAATTTATGTAAGACTGTTTATTACCACTTAACCATTATCAGTGTTTTAGTATTCCATTTGTTACCAAATAACACTCAGTTATACTTGGGTCTCAATTTGCGTATTATTTCCTCCTCCTTGCTGTTTCAGAAACTTTTTTTTTAAGATAACTGGACTTGATATTCCTGTTTAAATAGCCACTGGAGAAATAGATAACATTCCCACATTTTTAAAATTTTGAATTTGTGTCACAATCCAAGCGTTGTTTTTTTTTTAAATCTTCGTTTCGTAAATGAAAGTTAATTAATGTTCAAATGAATATGCAAATAATTTCCAAAAAATTTACCCCAGCTATCAATTGATTATTTTGCAATGATAACAAAAATGTGTTTGATTTGTGTTTATCCATTTGTATGTGTATAAGTTTTTGAAACCTGTATATAAGCACCAAAATGTAAAACTAGTTGACCTCATTACAACTTTAATTCTTAGACTGCAGATTTAACCTGTCTTTGCAGCATCATTTCAAAAAATTTTCTTGCTTTGACAAATTTTGTGAATGTGAGAAATGTATGTATGGGTGGATGTATTTAAAAATGTCCATGTACTGACAAATGGTAAAATGCTTTTGTATTTTCCTTGTACGTTATGCAAGAATGGAATTATATTCATGTACTACTTGAATTGTGTATTATAATGTAAAAACATATATCATTTATCTCTGTATAAAGTGCTATATGATTAAATAAATGAAAACTTAAATTTTCACTGTTCGAAGTTGGTGGTTGGTTATAGGAGTGATAAACCCAAAGGTTCAAATTGAAACTGATGATATGAACTCAAGTTTCATGAAGGAGATGTTGATAGTTACTCTAGTAAGACTTAAAAGGTATATCTAATTGTAAAATAAAAAGATCATCCATCATCTTTAAAGTGGAATTCTAAATCAATACTATCATCTCGTTGTGTTTCTATAATTATTAGTCATACAGAATGTTAAATCACAAAAACGTGGGGGTTAGGTCTCCTCACCTACTCCCTCATACTCCCTAACTGCACCAATCAGATATGCAGTCTCATTCATCATGATGTGATCTGCTTTACTTTAACACAAGCCTCTTACGGTAGCATGCATGCATGGCCCGCTGCCATGATCAGTGTGATGCAACAGGGATTCACTCGACACTTCAGGAGAATCACTAAAGGTCGCAGTCACCTGTCTGCTTCTGTTTAGTGAAACTCATTTTAAAGCCAGGGCTGACCATTCATCCTCATTCAGATGAAAAGTCAGGTGAGTTTCAGAGACGACAAAAAAAATATTTGTTTCTCATGCTTTGGTCATATGCATTTTACACTGAATGTCCTTGTCCTCACGCAGACAAGGTCTGGCTGATAAAACATAAGTTTGCATGTTCCCTCCAGGTTCTCAGGATTTGTCCCACCTCCCAAAAACATGCAGCTTAGGTTAATTTATCACGCCAAATTGTCTGTGAGCAAGCATGGTTGTTTGTCGCTCTGCAATGAGCCGGCATCTCATCCGAGGGTGTACCCTGTTACACACCTGTAGCAAGCTGGGACAGGCTCCAACGACCCCTGTGACCCCACATAAGCAGAAGTGGTCATGAAGGTGGATGAATGAATGAATGAATGAATGAATGAATGAATGAATCAAACAATCAATCAATTCATTCATCAATTAATCATTTAATCAATGAATGAATGAGACGAACTCAACCAAATACATGACTGGTCTCGTTACGTCTCTGTTATGTCATACTGAAGCGAGGGGTGGCGCTAGTGAGCTGAACACGTTAATATATGAGCAGTAGAAGAAGAAGAAACCGGAAGCTCCCGGCTGTCAGTGTTATGAAAGCTCTGAATCTCTCCTCCACTGTGGAGTCATTTCATTTGCTCGCATATGAGGATGGATATCTAAGGTAATATCATGGAGCCGTCGGAATCAGGCGGTCTGGATGATCCAGAACCGAAGCCGGAGCTTTCTGCTTCGATGAGGGCTAAAATCGAGCGGAACCGACAGCGGGCGTTGATCCTCCGGCAAGCCCGGCTGGCGAGCCGTCCTTTGTCCGAGGTGGAGGGCGCAACGTCGGCCAAAGTCTCCAAGACCATCGACTCTGGGGCCGGCTTCTTCATCGAGGAAGAGGAGGACGGACTGGAAGAGCAGAGGATCAGGAAGGTTGTGCACCAACCAGGTGTGTATGCGCTTTGTGATTGGGAGTGTTTGTATGATTAGATGTTTAGCCTACATGTGTGTGACATCTGCTGTGCTTCCAGCTCCGTTGCTCCAGCCAGACTACCAGGTGTGTGAGGACTGTGACAAACCCTTCATGGACTCTTACCTCAGCAACAGCTTCGACCTGTGTGTGTGTGACAAATGCAGGTAGACAGTCTCCCCCTGTCTGTCTTTGTGTTTGTGCAGTTGTAAAGTGAAACATGATTTGCCAGAATCTCTAATATATGAGATATTACTAGGACGACCCAAAAAGATTTATGTCTCATTGAAAATATTGTGTCTTCCCTGAATTCCATTATATTTATGATCTCCTTAACTCAAATGAAAAATCATTATCTCATCGCCTCCATCCATCCATCCATCCATCCATCCATCCATCGTCTTGAAGGTGAGAAACCTGTAATTGTCTTGTCTTCAGATTCTTCTCCCCCTTACGGGTCATGGGTTACGCTGTAGCTTACTCCAAGCTGACTATAGGTGAGAGTCGGGGTACGCCCTGGGCTGGTATGGCAGCACATTGTCGGGTCTAAACAACCACTCACATGCTCACACCTATGGTCAGTTTGGAGTGATCAATTTAACTATATTGCGTATTTTTGGAGGTGAACGAAAGCAAGGGAACCTAGAGAGAAAGTACAAACTCAACACAGAGAGAAATTAAATCTCAGGTGAGACCCCTACCCCCCCCCCCCCCCCATTCACCTCCAGGCTGAGTCTAGTCAAATATCCATCTTGTTAGGATGTTGAGAATACTGCAGTGTTTTGCTGTGAAGCTCCGTAGACTTCCCTTGACTGACTTTCCCTTGACATGGGAATGAGTGAATAAGAACTGAATTTAAAGTTTGAGTGCTGACCCTTTAAATTGCTAATAATATTGATGTAATGAGCTAATTTTAAAAAATGATAGATTTGGTTCGTGTTGCAGATGTCTGATTAGCACAAGGTGTAAATCATGTGTAATATGCTAACTATATTTCACCGTAAATTGACTTGATCACCTGCATTAACAATGAATCTTCCCCACCCACCAACTCAGAGACAATGAGAGACACAAGTTGATATCCAGAACTGAGGCCAAGCAACATTACCTGCTGAAGGACTGTGACCTGGATAAGAGAGAACCTCCACTCAGGTTTATACTGAAGAAAAACCCTCATAACCCACGCTGGGGCGACATGAAACTTTACCTCAAACTTCAGGTACTCAACGGATTATGTGGATAAAATTTAAAAAAAATATTTTTGTTTTGTTTTCAAATGCTGGTCAGTTATTCTCAGACTTGTTAGTTGAAGTATGGTGTTGTTGGGTCGATTGGAGACAATTGTTTTTAAAAAAAGAAATATCTTAAACAATTTACTAAATGGGGTAAATTTTGCAGTGGAACAATTTTATTTGAGTAAATTTGGTTGCCATTAAACTAATAGTTATGGAACTGATTCATCATTATAAACAATATCTAGTAATATAATTATTAATACATTTAATGGGGAATTAATGACCAACTGCAGTCAGTCTCAATCACTGGTGAAAAGAGCCACGCAACCAGCCTTTAGAACAGTAATTATGAACAAAAAATGGGGGGGTGTACCCCTTTGAATTTTAGTGTGTCTTAGCAAGTGTGAGCAGACAATCTACATAGAGGAATTTATAACCCAGCTGTAATATTGCTCCCTAGGAAATGCATTTTCTCCACTCTCTTATTTTCTGCCCTATCAGGCTTTAGATCTTACGTACATGCCTCTAAGGCTCACTAAAACAGTTTTCTTTGTTTCAAGCTTTAGACCATGCAAGGCCCATCAGTGTGTTCTAAGGGTCTAACCTCTGTCTTGGGTGCATGTGTGTGTGGCCAGGTGGAGAAGAGATGTATGGAGGTGTGGGGGTCAGATGAGGCCCTGGAGGAGGCCAGAGAGACGAGGGAAGAGAACAGAGAGGTGCAGAAACAGAAACGCTTCAACAAGAAACTTAAAGGTTGGTGAACGACTTGAGACAATCATGTAAACGTATGGATGCAAGATTATTGGCAACCTGATCAACACTGTTCATGTTGTATGTGTGTGTATTAGAGCTGCGTAGGGCAGTGAGGAGCAGTACATGGACCAAAGATACCAGCATTCACCAACATCAATATGGACCAGAAGAGGTGGTGGATCCCGAGGAGGACCTCTACAAGAAAACCTGCACAACTTGTGGACACGAACTCAACTATGAGAAAATGTAGAGGATTGAACACCGTTCCATCTTCATCCTGCCACGAGTTATTTCTATTTAATAAATGGACAGATGAATTTTGTTTTTGACAAAAGATGGGACAACACACGTCAAACAGAATGCAATGATGTGCGACTCCTGGCCAACCGAAATGCAGTTTCATCACGGTACAAAGACATTTAAACTTGAACTGGTAGTTTTAAGTTGTTTTAATGAATGAGATGCTAACCTATCGCCATCTCTGTAAAGATTCACTTGTCTTTTGAAATGTGTACTTGCATAAAATGTCACCAATGGAAAGGTAGTGTTAATTTTTTTCTGTCAGAATGTGTCCATGATGAGACCTGTTTAATTGGCAATTTTGATTGAACAAGGAAATTAGTGGGTTAAGTCAATATTTGTGAGCAATAAGATTTATTCATGGAGACTTTGGAATGTAGCTCCAGCTTCAGTCCCCTGTGAAAGAACAAACTGCCTCAATTCACAACTATTACAAAAACTTAAAAGGTTTGACCCATGCTTATAATTCACAGGTTAATATTTAAAATATTTGTAGGCAGGGTCATTGTATTAGTGTTGCAATGAATTAACAAGTGTGACTTCTCTTGCAATTCTCAATATTCAGTGCCAACGTGTAAAGTTTAGTCCACAAAAGGGGGTTGGCGTTGTGGTGCAGGGGGTAACGCCCTTACCTCACAACAAAAAGGACCCCCAGGTTCAATTTCAGTCCAAAGATTGAATGTTCTCCCACCTCCAATTTAGGTGAATTGCATCACACCAAACTGTTGGTGGGAATGTGTGTCTTTCTCGACCTGTGATGAGCTGGTATCTTATCAGAGCTGCGCCTTGGCTTTAGCCCGTAGCTGACTGAAGGCTCCTCAAGACCTTTTCCAGCAACCGTGCAGTTGCAGCACTATCTTCTCCCCCTTTGCCCTCCTTCCATCTCAGAACTACAGATGCATTTCAGGAAAATGGTAGATTTTCTTTCCACAAGTTGTGAGGACAGAAGACATTCCTAAGTATGTTGTGGCAATGAAATGTCCCATTTGTATCCATTTCTTTAAAATCGTAAAAACTGAATTTAGTAGAATTGCACTTCCATCTAGTAAGCACTTAAGTCTAGACACTTAGTTGCTAGTCAAATTTGCAGCCATAATTTTAATTTCAAGTTTCCTTTGTTCAACCCACAGATTTTTGGAGTCTATGCGTCACAAACCAAATATATTTAAACACAGCATTTTAGTGGAAGCCTATTCTTTTTGGAAAGTCACTTCAGTTTCTTAGGCAGAAAAGAGCTCAAACAAAGCACACCAATACCATATACCAAAAGGGAACTTTAATATTTAATCATAATTTTACAATAATAAAGTTAAAATTCAAAGGCTCTCTTAACATCAGGGGTATTGAACACAAACGTATCCTCCTTGGTGTTGACCTTAACGTCTTCAATCTCTGCCTAGAAGGACAAGGGAAAAACAATTGGTCAAATGCTGCAAACTGAACATAACTGATGCACTTCAAGGAATCATTTATCTTCATAAAAATAAGCTTACTTTAAAAACAACTAGAAAGCACCTTTGAGCATGAAGTTAGACCTTAAATGCCTTTGTCTACTTACATCACCAAAGTACTTCTCGATAAGGTTATGTGCTGCCTGGTACACCATATCATTGTCATGGTTTTGCAGCATCTCAATCCGGTCCAGTCCTCCCAGCTCCTCAACAAATAAGCTAAGTTTCTCCGTCTCACCCATCTTCTCTGCAGCCTGAAAAGATGAGTGAAGGAATCCCATCACAACCAAGTGCAGCATATTTGAGACCATTTTGTAAAAAAAAAAGTTCTTACCATGAAGATGTTGTTGATGGCTTCCAGTATTACCAAAATGACCTTTGCATCTTTGACCTGCAGCAAGTTGATGATTGCCTCTAAAGCTCCACTCCGCACCAGAGTGACCACCTGCTCCACAGTGCCCCCGCTGGTGAAGTTTGTTACTGCCCACACAGCCTCCCTTTGAGTTTTGAAGTCACCCTAAGATTGAGCATCATTATTCATATGTATCTGGGATGTAGCATCCATTCATGAAGGAAGGCCCACTATCTTGCACTAAAGGTAGATCTGCAGCACCTACTCTTTCCATTTAGAAAATTCAAACAGCTACCAAAATATATGTGAGCACAGCCTAATAATGTACATGACTAAAGCAATGTCAAAGGTAAAATATGAACTCAAACTCCCAAAATACTTGACACCAAGACTTCTTTTGAACAAAAACATCACAGGACAGATAAATCACACTAGCAAACCATGCTATACTCACATTTATGAGCTGGTCTACCAGACTGGGGAGCAGGCCACCGTCGATAAGCTGTTGGATTTGCTTACAGGGTCCTGCAGCAATGTTAGACAATGTCCAAGCTGCCTCCTTCTGTACACTGGCCTTTGGGTGCCTCATCAATTCAGGTAGGATGTTCAAAACTCCAGCATCAACCACCATCTGGGTCTGAACATCCGAACCACTCACTATATTTCCAATGGCACGCAAAGCTGGGGTCTACAGGTTGGAAGGCAAATAAAGGACATTGAGCTTTACTTGTCTTAAACATTACAATGTATAAGGTTTGGTTGTATGGTGCATTTAAAGGACACCTTGTAGACCTAAGAAAAACTACCATGACACAAAGTTGCTTGTGGCTCAAGAGCTCCACCAGCCGAGGGACAATGCCGGTTCTCACTACAACATCAATACGGTCATTATCACCATCTGAGAGGTAGGAGATTGCCCAGCATGCATCTGACAAGATGTCCTTATCACCAAGATGCAGAAGCTGTATCAGAGATGGAAGCATCTGAGAAAAGAAGACTGTAGATTAGGCATCTCAAAGCTTGGAATGAATGCAGGCTTAATGAATAATGTGGGTGGGAAAACTGTCAAAACAGGATTTTAATTAGCCTCTGTCACTTACCTGCTGGACTGCTGACAACGGAGGACACGGACTCTTATTTCGACACAAGTTTGATAATGTCCAAGTAAGATTCCGGAGGTAGCCAACCTAGATTGGGATCAACAAGACAGTCTTAAAAATTAGGATTCTGTCCTCAACACGTCCATCCACCTTCAACTGTTTATCTGGGGCTGGGTCACAGAGGCAACAGTCCGAGCAGGGATGTCCATACTTCCTTCTTCCAACACCTCATCTAGCTCTTCCAAGAGGAATCAAGGAGTTTCCAGGCCAGCTGAGAGAAATTCTCTCCAGTGTGTCCCTGGATTTTGGAGACCTCCCAGCAAGACATACCCTAAACAACTGCCCAGGGAGGCAACCAGAAGGCATCCCAAACAGCTGGCTCCTCTTGACATAGAAGAACAGCAGCTTTACACAAAGTTCCTCCCTGGTGACTGAGCTCATTCTCTAGGGGTGCACCCAGACGCTAACAGTGTCTTCTTTGGCCTCCCCAAACCCCTACCAAACCTGGGTTTTTGCCTGCATGACCACACACCGTGGTACCCCTGGCCTGCTGTATCCATCAGCTGCCTCTGGAGTCAGTTACCAAAGCTCCACATGACTTTCCGCTTGACACCATTCATTACTTCCAGCATCCAACCCTGGGTTTTAGGGTTGCAGTTAGGCCAGACAGACACTTTGCAACTACAGCTCAAAGTGAGAACAAGGGCCACTCGCGCTCAATGTCCCCAGGCTCCCCCAGGATAGGTGAGAGCTCCCAGAACTGGGAGAACGATTAAGTCCCCTGTCAGAGCACTATTCAGTCCTCCTCCCAGGAACTCCAAGCCCTGGAGTCGACCGCCACCCAATCCACACTGCACCCAACCCTATGGTCCCCTCAGCAGGTGGCAAGACCATAAACATTTATGCTCCTGATCCCACAGAATAGCTTTGAGAGATCAGGGGTAAATGGTCTTTAATGAAACTTGTTGGTTTTAATTTTGAAATGACTTGTAAAGTTTTACTTACTGGCGTGTCTGGAGAAATGCGACCCAGTAAGGCGGGGATAACATTGCACTCGATCAGAACGTCTCGATAAGCTGGTCCATCACCTGTTAAAATAGCCAACAACAGGGAAGATACCCGAAACGCCGTTTGTCACCAGCCTCTTTAATTCAAGTCTTGACTGAGTAGAACATTCAATTACAGATGGGCCAACAGAATATACAGTAACACCAAAGTCTTGTCCTTTTTGAAACCATCTGACAATTTATCTGCTCTTGTAATCCAGAGTCAAGTTTAAGCATCACAATTTAAAGCTGAAGTGATTTTACCTGCAATGTTTCCAAGAGCCCACACAGCCTGTTCACTGATGTGCAACAATGGTGAGGACAGTAAGGAGATGAAAGCGGGTACAGCCCCATTTTCCACCACCTGAGACAATCATTGAAGGCAACACATAAAAGCTTGAATCCAACTTTGAACTCAGAAATGTTCAAATTTGAGGTACAAATAATCTTAGCAACAACAATTTAAAATCATTTTCATCCCATCACATGTTACAATTGATGCTTCACAACGTGATAGATACCTGCTGAGTATGCCAAGATGTTCCAGACGCAACATTTGTGAGAGCCCAAGCTGCTTCAAACTGCAGAGTTGGCTCATCATACATCCCCAAGAAGGACACGAAACGGGACAACAAGTTTGCATCTATGATCTCCTTCAGAGGGGGGTTACGCTCCTGAGAAAGGAGCTTCCTGAGGGAAGGGTGGTGAAATGAAACCCAACATTTTATTGAAGTTGCACCGCTGGGTTCAATGAATTAAATTTTAAATAATCATTTATTGCTTAGCAACGGGTTACTGAACCACTGAGCTACAACCCATATATTCTTGTGAAGCCAGATGACCTTGACTTTTGATCCCAATGATAAACAAAAGGGTGGTGCGCACAGCGAAAGGAACATGGTTATGTGCATGAATTGCTCTGCTTAATTTTTTTGGGTAACATTTGAATATGCATTCCAAATTTCAACACAATATTCACACCCTTTGTTATTCAGCTCCTTCCTGTCCTCACCTGGCTGCCTGGCATCCTCTGGTTTGAGACTCCCTGCAGTCGCTGTTCACGTCTCTAATTATTTCCTCAATGGATAAAGTTGCCACCTAAAACAGACAACGTTAGAAGCCGAACTAGTCTGAAATAAATGGATACAGGTGATTATGAACACACCATCTCGTTAGAAGCGTAGTCTGTGGAGAGGGCATCTTCATCCGGGAGAGATGACAGCGTTATATTTCTCCTTTTAAGAAAACTGTCATGCTTTTGAGCTTTGCGTAGCTCCACGCACTCAGAAATCCTTTTCTCCCTCAGTTTCTGTGAGAAGTAAAAGGTGCAAAGCGACTTTTAGCATTACAAGAAATAAGTTTGTAAACTCACACATCCAACTTACTGTTGGATCCTTCCCCTTGTTTTTGAATTTAGAGAGCCGCTCGTCTGTCACGTTCTTGGTGGGCATGATGGCTTCTTGATGTACGAGGGGGAAGACGTCCTCAACGCTTTAAAACTTCTCGAACGTTCCACATGGAGGTTATAAGAGAGAGAGGTCACAGGTGAACCTCGTCACTTGTGATTGAAGTCATGCCCCTACGAATACATCCAATAATAGTGAAACTGGTCTACAGCCAATATACCAACGCTGCACCATTTAGCATTCCATTGTTACACTGATCCAAACACCGGTTTGAAACACGTAGTGATGAATTGTTCATATTTTATCAATTCAATACGAAACTTTGACAGGACAGGAAATAACAGAATCACTTGACTTCACTTTTTCCTTGGACATATTTAATATTGTATTATTGTATTAGTATTATTTATGCTTCTGTATCAAATTTTTTAATCACATTATATTATCAAGGAATTCCATAATTAATGCTTCAAAAACAATTTGAGAGGAAAGATGAAATGAAAGCTAAGCTAACCAGGCTAGGCCCTACTCTCTGTCTGATGCAGATTGGGACAGTAGATGGCAGCATGACACACATTTCATTCCACGTCTGTACAGGCGTTAAGATGAATGTGATGAAACCTTAAAATGCTGCTAATGACAATTTATTTCCGCTTTTAACTTAATTTAAATTGCTTTATTGGATTTTTATTTGATATTTTGTTTAACTGCATTATGTTGTTGGTTTTATGGTGCGTCTGTTCTGTTTTTATCTAGCTACTGTGCAGCACTTTGGAAACCTTGTGTTTATTTAAATTGTGCTATATAACTAAAGTGGATTGGATTGGATAATGATAAGACATTTTGGATCCTATGAATTACTTTACTTTGAGTTTGTATTTTAATAATAGCCAGGCTGCAGCATAACTCACTTTCTGTGAATCATGTTTGCATTTAATTGTTTTAATTTAATCACATCACAGTTTAAAAAAAGGGTGAACCCAAAGAAGGAAGCTATGGATGAAAAAATCAAAATTAAGAAAAGGCAGAAGGTGAGAGAGAAAGTGAAGTAATTAGTAACGAAGTTGCATTTTCCTCCAAACAACCAGGAAGGGCTGAACAAAAGCATCTGAAGTGGAAGTTTCAGTTTCCCTCTGACTAAGTCATAATCACTTCCTCTTGATAACATATGTACACACACACACACACACACACACACACACATCCTTGTCTGTATTACGTTGTCATGCCACAGGAGCAGCCGGTCAATTGTGGGAACCGGCCTTTCCAGTGCACCTACAGCTCTGAAAAAAATCAGCAAACATCCTGAACTCTTCCTCAACAGAAATCTCACTTCATATTATCATTTAGAGAAAGTAAAATTCCCAGACCTGACAAGGATCCTACCTGTGGGGACTTGTCAGGTTCTTGGACATATGTGGGGAAACGTAAGCACAATATCCAGTATTTAGTCATATGTGGGGACACGTAAGCACAATATCCGTAATTTAGTCACATGTGGGACCATGTAAGCACAATATCCGGAATTGAGTCATACATTGGGGTACGTAAGCACAATGTCCGGTTTATCTTCCTTACTGGGCACCACTTGACACACATTCAGGTTAAACTTACCTTGTTGTACCTAATATACTTTTACTGTGGAGCTGAGTAATACAAAACCTTGATACAGCTTGAAAAAACACTGACAGAAGTCAAATAGACACAGAAGGCAAATATAGATCTGCAATAGCATGCCATCCTTGAATGTTTCATCTAGATATTCCATAATTTATCAATGTCAAATTACACTTTTACACCATGTGATGTATTTTTTGCTACTGATCAGAGACTCAGGCCGTTTGGTGAATTTTTAAGGTTAAACTTTATTTTTTTTTGCATTTTTTAATGCTTTGTAAGAACTTTAACAAAAAACTTTAACTTATAAATTAAAAAGTTGTAATATAAATTCTCAGATAATAATTTAACATAAAATCAAAAGTTAAATTGCAACTAACAATAAATAAAATTTCTGCAACTATAGTTTTTACCCTTACAAAAATATAGAAGACATAACTAATAACTTAAAATTTGCATTATAATATAAATTCTCGGAAAATATTTTAACATAAAATAAAAACTTAAAGTGCAACAATAACATTTCTGGAACTTTAGTTTTTACACTTATAAAAATATAGAAAATATAACTTAAGGAAACATTGCCTGCTTTTGTTTGAATGTTTTTTTAAATTACTTGTAGCAAAAACTTAGAAATTAAAAGGTTGCATTATTCTATAAAATCTCCAAAAAAAATTTTTTAACATCCAATTATAACTTCAATTGCAACTTAGAATGAAATTTTTGCAACTCTAGTTTTAACACTTATAAAAATATAGAACATATAACTTAAGAAAACTTGGCCTGCTTTTGTTTGAATGTTTTTTAACAAGACTTGTAGCAAAACTTAGAAATTAAAAGGTTGCATTATTCTATAAAATCTCCACAAAAAAAATTAACATTAAATCAAAACTTCAATTGCAACTTAGAATGAAATTTTTGCAACTCTAGTTTAAACACTTATAAAAATATAGAACATATAACTTAAGGAAACTTGGCCTGCTTTTGTTTGAATGTTTTTTAACAAAACTTGTAGCAAAACTTAGAAATTAAAAGGTTGCATTATTCTATAAAATCTCCCAAAAAAAATGTAACATTAAATTAAAACTTCAATTGCAACTTAGAATGAAATTTTTGCAACTCTAGTTTTTAAACTTATAAAAATATAAAAACTTAGATGTATTCGACCTCTGGAACCAAATTTAAGATTTATTTTTTAGAGCTGTAATCCGGTTCTTGACGTAAAACTTTATGCCAAGCCAATCTCTGTCTTTGAGTGCCACTTTTTCCAGTTCTAGACACTTATCGCAATCATTTTTCCTTGGAACCTGACAAGAAGTGATGAATGACATCATGTGCTGTTCAACTGCAATGATCTCTTCTGTTTTCCACGGCCTTCTCTTGAAAGGACCTATAAAACAGTTAAACATACAATTTTCTGTTACTGCTCAATGCCATCAGTATTCTACAATCATACGCTGAAAGTTATGTGACAGAAATACTCTTAGAAACCTTACGTCTTTTCATTTCTGGTGAGAGGAAAGTGGAGGTTTGGGGAGGTGCCACAAGGTCCTGCTCCATTGCTGTATTACTATTGTCCTCCGCTGTTTTTGCATCATCATTCACGTCTGGCACTTTGATCTCCGTCTCACTTTCTGAAAACCAGAGGAGTATAAATTGCAAAATAAAATTTAAATAAAAAGACGGAATCTGTAGGATACAAACCCAATTACCTATTCGTCATCTTGATATGATCAACTAAGGTAAAAGTCCAGGCCAACAGCTTTAACTGCACAGGGCTTTTTACACAGTACAAGGGGAATATTCTTACGTATGAAAGGCAAACAATCTTTAAGTAGTTAAACATCCTCATCATATCATCTCAATATTTTATGTTCATAAAATCAATGATAAATTCTTTGTGACCCGAAGCAACAGCTTTTAAATAAGCAGGACATGTCAAATTCAAATTCATATTGAATAAAATTACATCAGATTCAATATCAACAGTTATCCAGTGTTAAAGAATTTGAACATGCATTAGAACAGAAATTTAATTACAGGCATCCCTAAATTAAAATACAAAGTTTGGATAAAGAAGCATTATTATGAAAGACTATGAAAATACCTTGGCAGTCTTGCTCACTGGCCACCTCAACATCACTGTCCACACTCACTTGCTCTGTGAGTAGATAGTTGGTTGCAAAGAGGATAGGAGATAGGGAAATGACTTATGAATTCAGGCTGAAATACTTTTAATTGCTGTAGTCTATAAAACATTGGTCATGTTAAATGGATTTAAACATGTAAATTATTAAATCTGAATAATAAATGACAAATACCCTCTGGATCGATGTGGATGTCATCCAGACCCTTGCCCTTGAATTCGGCCAAACGTCCCTGCTCCATTACCATCAGAACCTTGCTAATTTTAGCAAGCTGCAGGGTACCTTCAGGGAGTCTGTAAAATTGTCGATGCACTCTTATGTCATGTCCAAGAAAATCCGCTAACTGATCAAGTTCAGTGTTACTAAGATTTAAAACTTGAGACAAAGTTCCCGTTTGCTTGCGGAGTTTTGTGGAGGTGAGATTTTGAGGACTTTTTGCTCCACAAACAGCAGCAAAATGGCGTAGGCAATCAGACCCACGGTAACTGGTAAGTGCATACGGTCTTGCAAATAAGTACATGTTCTCCTTTGTAATGCCACATTCATGCCGTTTGCTCGTGAGAAGGTCTAAAGCTTGTTGCATTGGCGGGGTCAAAAGGACAGGAACCTTTCTTCCCCTTTTCCCTCTTATCTCTATCCTCCCGAAATGCTGACAAAGTTTCTTTTCGAGGTCTGAGAGGGCAATATTTGCATCTTCCAGAGGGTCTGTGCTACTTTTAGACAAATATGCAGAGAGGGGCATTTTGGACACCTCCCCTGCTCTTCTTCGGTTGAATAAGATGACTTGAGTCAAAGTAACTTTTGTTAGCTCTGCCCATGTCTGAGGGGTTGCTTCTGTGGACAACTGACTGCGAAATTTTTGATTGTGCTCTTCTAAAAAGGAATGAAGAGTCTGGACATCTTTTGTGAATGGAAGCAAAAGTGGTGCATTCCATTTAGACTCTTTAAGTACTCTCAGTGATGTAGCTGATATCAACTCATTCCACTTGGCCTCATACACTCTACGGAAGGTACGAGCTTCTTTGGCTGCATTGTAGTTGCACTGGACATTTGCACGACTTTCAACAAGAAGTGAAATCCTTGTCAGGCTGTGTCCAATTTTGAGAGCAAGGCTTGGGCTTTTGTATGTATTAGTCTTACTATCATACCCAGCTACACATCTTACTGCTTCCACAACATGCATAAAATTTGAGGGTTTGATGTGGTCCTCAAGGGTCTTCAAGGGAGACACTTTTCTTGAGCACACCAGAAGCCGTCCCATCTCCCTTAATTTCTGCCGTATATATTCATGTTTTCCAACATCATATCCAAGACGATTATACAGGTGCTCACCATACTCCACGATACAGGGGTCAGATTTGACAATTAAATAAACTTCATCTTGCACCATGTTGTTTATCAACTTCCAAAATTCTTTTTTGACACCAGGAGGTGGAGGTACAGCAAATGCACAAAGGGCTTGGGCACGTGTTTTGCCAGGTTCTTTTACAGCTGGCTTGAACTTGCAGATCAACAAGTGACGCCAAATGACCTTCCTTGCAAAGAAACCTTGGCAATATGAACAATGAAGGTAATCTGCTACTTGAGAATCCATTCTTGGTTTCTTGCGAGGAACAAGCTCACCAACACCGTCCTTCATTACCTCAACATTGTGAGCAAAATTGCCCCTGTTTCTCAGCTGCTCCAGATGCATTTTTCTGTCTTTAGAACCTTTTGGGAAGGACACAGCCAGTGCAACCTCTGGCTTATCTAGATGAGCACGCTCCAAATGCCTTGCAATTTTAAGTAATCCAAGTTTACAGTACAGGCAATACTGCTTTTTGTTGTACAACCTTGACCCATTGTCCCTTTTGCATACGGCAGATACAGTAAGTGAAGCATCGCTGGATGATAGACTGTGTGGACTATTTTTATCCAAATCATGTGTTGAGGAAGGGTCAATACTCTCTCCCAGGCCACTCGATGATTGACCACTCTGTGTGTCTGCACATGGACTGCTACAGATTTGTGTATTATCCCGAGGACCAGACCTCAAGCTTTTCTTTATCGTCAAATGTCTTTTTCGTATGTGCTTAGAACAGCCTCTGTTAAGCTTTGTTGGTGGGGGACATTTATACTTTGAGTTATCCTCTGTCTCAGTCTCCATCTCTGTATCTGACTCATCCTCACTTTTTCCAGGAATATATTCTTCTTCACTACCGTCTGAAGACGTGTCATAAAGTTCAGCAGGATCGAAGTGAATTTGATCATTCATCTTCATAAAAGAAAAGAAACTGAATTAAAATCCAATATTGTCTTTAACAATGAATATTTGATGAGGAATATGAGAAAACAAACATGTAGTACATTGCTAAAGTTATGTTCTTTACCTGTAGGGTTTTTCTTCTCCTCCGCCGTGGGACACAGTCTTTGTTTTGGTTGACAAGGCAGTGTTTGGAGAAGGGCTTCTTTGTAATTCCAGTCTGTGTGGAATTCCAGTTGAAATAAATGTTATGTAATGTTAATTTGGAGCAATTTGGAGCAATTTGGAGCACAAGACAAAAATAGCTTCGATACATAAACATGGAATTATAATGCCTGAAAGATTTGACTGACTTCTTGACACCTAAGACACTACATAGTTCACAATGGAAGAATTCAATAAAAAACATTTCCTATGTGGGCTGGGTGTCAAGTTCATCTAAAATCCACAACAACAACAATATACTGAATAACGCATGACACAAAAGGAATGTGGACAATTCTACAAAAAATACAATCAAAAATGAAATACGAGGTAGTAAATTGAGTATTTTAAAACCTTTCCAGCTACCACCCACATTAGGAGTGCTTTGCAGTAAAATTTATGTATCCTGAATAGATTTTACCTTGCTGTACATACTAGGCTAAATTAATGTCTTTCGACATGCATCAGATTAACTACCTCACAT
Source organism: Antennarius striatus (assembly GCF_040054535.1). Lineage (NCBI taxonomy): Eukaryota > Metazoa > Chordata > Actinopteri > Lophiiformes > Antennariidae > Antennarius > Antennarius striatus. The sequence continues at coordinate 23,253,287 of NC_090783.1, forward strand.
AGTCCACTCAAATACCTCTTAACTGATACTTGATTGTGCTTGGAGGTAAAATGGATGTATCCTAAATAGATTTTACTTTGATGTCAATACAACCAATAATGAATGCAGGAAGTTTCTCTGACTCCATGGAAAAACAAGGCTACATTAATGTCTACGAACTGGGGCGGTCCCAAAAATACCTCTTAACTGACACTTGAATGTGCTTGGTGGTAAAACTGCTATATCCTGAATAGATTTTACTTTGATGTCAATACAAGTATTAACCACAGCTTTAATTTCCATCACAGGCATGTACTGTAGCTCTCACTTACACAGTAATGACTAATTAGGTACAACAACATGTAGTGATCAAGTATGGGCAAAGGAAAACAATCTCTATCTGCAAGCTCATGTGAAAACAAATCTTGATCTCTGGTCACATTAATTGTCTTATGGCAAGCAAAATTTTCCTCGTAGTTCATGGGCACAAACGGAAAATTTCTCTCTTAAATGTGCATTATATCAACCACCTCACGGGGTCCCCACAAATACTTCTCACCTGACGTGTGACGGTGTGCTTGTCAGCAAATCAGTAAGAACCTGGCCCATCCCCCACCCATCAGGAACAGTTGCCAAAGTCCCCTCAAATACCTCTAACCTGACATCTGAGAGTGTGCTTAACAGCATCTTTAAGAGTATAACTGACCTACTGCTCTTTTTCTGTACAAACAGTTTGAACTTAATTAACCAGCTAAGCCTTTAATTAACAAGTGGTACCTTGTGTGGAAAAACTGGGGAATCCAGTGATTCCTCTTCAGTGACATTCACAAGTTCACCCTCAGATGTTCCAGCCAAAGTTTCCTATACCATGGAAAGGACAATTTTCAACATTAACAGCAATATTTTAATCACCATTAAGATTATTTTAAGCAAACACATTATGTGCCATATGAAACCAATATAGAATGCAGGAGGTTTCTCTGAGTCCATGGACAAAAAAGGCTACATTAAACGAATTGCATTACATTAACTGCCTCGGGCGGTCCCAAAAATACCTCTTAACTGACACTTGAATGTGCTTGGTGGTAAAACTGCTATATCCTGAATAGATTTTACTTTGATGTCAATACAAGTATTAACCACAGCTTTAATTTCCATCACAGGAATGTACTTTAGCTCTCACTTACACAGTAATGACTAATTAGGTACAACAACATGTAGTGATCAAGTATGGGCAAAGGAAAACAATCTCTATCTGCAAGCTCATGTGAAAACAAATCTTGATCTCTGGTCACATTAATTGTCTTATGGCAAGCAAAATTTTCCTCGTAGTTCATGGGCACAAACGGAAAATTTCTCTCTTAAATGTGCATTATATCAACCACCTCACGGGGTCCCCACAAATACTTCTCACCTGACGTGTGACGGTGTGCTTGTCAGCAAATCAGTAAGAACCTGGCCCATCCCCCACCCATCAGGAACAGTTGCCAAAGTCCCCTCAAATACCTCTAACCTGACATCTGAGAGTGTGCTTAACAGCATCTTTAAGAGTATAACTGACCTACTGCTCTTTTTCTGTACAAACAGTTTGAACTTAATTAACCAGCTAAGCCTTTAATTAACAAGTGGTACCTTGTGTGGAAAAACTGGGGAGTCCAGTGATTCCTCTTCAGTGACATTCACAAGTTCACCCTCAGATGTTCCAGCCAAAGTTTCCTATACCATGGAAAGGACAATTTTCAACATTAACAGCAATATTTTAATCACCATTAAGTTTATTTTAAGCAAACACATTATGTGCCATATGAAACCAATATAGAATGCAGGAGGTTTCTCTGAGTCCATGGACAAAAAAGGCTACATTAAACGAATTGCATTACATTAACTGCCTCGGGCGGTCCCAAAAATACCTCTTAACTGACACTTGAATGTGCTTGGTGGTAAAACTGCTATATCCTGAATAGATTTTACTTTGATGTCATGCAAGTATTAACCACAGCTTTAATTTCCATCACAGGAATGTACTTTAGCTCTCACTTACACAGTAATGACTAATTAGGTACAACAACATGTAGTGATCAAGTATGGGTAAAGGAAAACAATCTCTATCTGCAAGCTCATGTGAAAACAAATCTTGATCTCTGGTCACATTAATTGTCTTATGGCAAGCAAAATATTCTTCGTAGTTCATGGGCACAAACGGAAAATTTCTCTCTTAAATGTGCATTATATCAACCACCTCACGGGGTCCCCTCAAATACCTCTAACCTGACATCTGAGAGTGTGTTTAACAGCATCTTTAAGAGTATAACTGACCTACTGCTCTTTTTCTGTACAAACAGTTTGAACTTAATTAACCAGGTAAGCCTTTAATTAACAAGTGGTACCTTGTGTGGACAAACTGGGGAGTCCAGTGATTCCTCTTCAGTGACATTCACAAGTTCACCCTCAGATGTTCCAGCCAAATTTTCCTATACCATGGAAAGGACAATTTTCAACATTAACAGCAATATTTTAATCACCATTAAGTTTATTTGAAGCAAACACATTATGTGCCATATGAAACCAATATAGAATGCAGGAGGTTTCTCTGAGTCGATGTACAAAAAAGGCTACATTAAACGAACTGCATTACATTAACTGCCTCGGGCGGTCCCAAAAATACCTCTTAACTGACACTTGAATGTGCTTGGTGGTAAAACTGCTATATCCTGAATAGATTTTACTTTGATGTCAATACAAGTATTAACCACAGCTTTAATTTCCATCACAGGAATGTACTGTAGCTCTCACTTACACAGTAATGACTAATTAGGTACAACAACATGTAGTGATCAAGTATGGGCAAAGGAAAACAATCTCTATCTGCAAGCTCATGTGAAAACAAATCTTGATCTCTGGTCACATTAATTGTCTTATGGCAAGCAAAATATTCTTCGTAGTTCATGGGCACAAACGGAAAATTTCTCTCTTAAATGTGCATTATATCAACCACCTCACGGGGTCCCCACAAATACTTCTCACCTGACGTGTGACGGTGTGCTTGTCAGCAAATCAGTAAGAACCTGGCCCATCCCCCACCCATCAGGAACAGTTGCCAAAGTCCCCTCAAATACCTCTAACCTGACATCTGAGAGTGTGCTTAACAGCATCTTTAAGAGTATAACTGACCTACTGCTCTTTTTCCATACAAACAGTTTGACCTTAAATAAACAAGGTAAGCCTTAAATTAACAAGTGGTACCTTGTGTGGACAAACTGGGGAGTCCAGTGATTCCTCTTCGGTGACAATCACAAATTCACCCTCAGATGTTCCAGCCAAAGTTTCCTATACCATGGAAAGGACAATTTTCAACATTAACAGCAATATTTTAATCGGCATTAAGTTTATCTGAAGCAAACACATTATGTGCCATATGAAACCAATATAGAATGCAGGAGGTTTCTCTGAGTCCATGGACAAAAAAGGCTACATTAAACGAACTGCATTACATTAACTGCCTCGGGCGGTCCCAAAAATACCTCTTAACTGACACTTGAATGTACTTGGTAGTAAAACTGCTATATCCTGAATAGATTTTACTTTGATGTCAATACAAGTATTAACCACAGCTTTAATTTCCATCACAGGAATGTACTGTAGCTCTGACTTACACAGTAATGACTAATTAGTTACAACAACATGTAGTGATCAAGTATGGGCAAAGAAAAACAATCTCTATCTGCAAGCTCATGTGAAAACAAATCTTGATCTCTGGTCACATTAATTGTCTTATGGCAAGCAAAATATTCTTCGTAGTTCATGGGCACAAACGGAAAGTTTCTCTCTTAAATGTGCATTATATCAACCACCTCACGGGGTCCCCACAAATACTTCTCACCTGACGTGTGACAGTGTGCTTGTCAGCAAATCAGTAAGATCCTGGCCCATCCCCCACCCATCAGGAACAGTTGCCAAAGTCCCCTCAAATACCTCTAACCTGACATCTGAGAGTGGGCATAACAGCATCTTTAAGAGTATAACTGACCTACTGCTCCTTTTCAGTACAAACAGTTTGACCTTAAATAAACCAGGTAAGCCTTAAATTAACAAGTGGTACCTTGTGTGGACAAACTGGGGAGTCTAGTGGTTCCTCTTTAGTGACAATCACAAGTTCACCCTCAGATGTTGCATACAAAGTTTCCTATACCATGGAAAGGACAATTTTCAACATTAACAGCAATATTTTAATCACCATTAAGTTTATTTGAAGCAAACACATTATGTGCCATATGAAACCAATATAGAATGCAGGAGGTTTCTCTGAGTCCATGGACAAAAAAGGCTACATTAATGTCTACGAACTGCATTACATTAACTGCCTCGGGCAGTCCCAAAAAATACCTCTTAACTGACACATGAATGTGCTTGGTAAACTGCCATATCCTGAATAGATTTTACTTTGATGTCAATACAAGTATTAACCACAGCTTTAATTTCCATCACAGGCATGTACTGTAGCTCTCACTTACACAGTAATGACTAATTAGGTACAACAACATATAGTGATCAAGTATGGGCAAAGAAAAACAATCTCTATCTGCAAGCTCATGTGAAAACAAATCTTGATCTCTGGTCACATTAATTGTCTTATGGCAAGCAAAATATTCTTCGTAGTTCATCGGCACAAACGGAAAATTTCTCTCTTAAATGTGCATTATATCAACCACCTCACGGGGTCCCCACAAATACTTCTCACCTGACGTGTGACGGTGTGCTTGTCAGCAAATCAGTAAGAACCTGGCCCATCCCCCACCCATCAGGAACAGTTGCCAAAGTCCCCTCAAATACCTCTAACCTGACATCTGAGAGTGTGCTTAACAGCATCTTTAAGAGTATAACTGACCTACTGCTCTTTTTCCATACAAACAGTTTGACCTTAAATAAACAAGGTAAGCCTTAAATTAACAAGTGGTACCTTGTGTGGACAAACTGGGGAGTCCAGTGATTCCTCTTCGGTGACAATCACAAATTCACCCTCAGATGTTCCAGCCAAAGTTTCCTATACCATGGAAAGGACAATTTTCAACATTAACAGCAATATTTTAATCGGCATTAAGTTTATCTGAAGCAAACACATTATGTGCCATATGAAACCAATATAGAATGCAGGAGGTTTCTCTGAGTCCATGGACAAAAAAGGCTACATTAAACGAACTGCATTACATTAACTGCCTCGGGCGGTCCCAAAAATACCTCTTAACTGACACTTGAATGTACTTGGTAGTAAAACTGCTATATCCTGAATAGATTTTACTTTGATGTCAATACAAGTATTAACCACAGCTTTAATTTCCATCACAGGAATGTACTGTAGCTCTGACTTACACAGTAATGACTAATTAGTTTCAACAACATGTAGTGATCAAGTATGGGCAAAGAAAAACAATCTCTATCTGCAAGCTCATGTGAAAACAAATCTTGATCTCTGGTCACATTAATTGTCTTATGGCAAGCAAAATATTCTTCGTAGTTCATGGGCACAAACGGAAAGTTTCTCTCTTAAATGTGCATTATATCAACCACCTCACGGGGTCCCCACAAATACTTCTCACCTGACGTGTGACAGTGTGCTTGTCAGCAAATCAGTAAGATCCTGGCCCATCCCCCACCCATCAGGAACAGTTGCCAAAGTCCCCTCAAATACCTCTAACCTGACATCTGAGAGTGGGCATAACAGCATCTTTAAGAGTATAACTGACCTACTGCTCCTTTTCAGTACAAACAGTTTGACCTTAAATAAACCAGGTAAGCCTTAAATTAACAAGTGGTACCTTGTGTGGACAAACTGGGGAGTCTAGTGGTTCCTCTTTAGTGACAATCACAAGTTCACCCTCAGATGTTGCATACAAAGTTTCCTATACCATGGAAAGGACAATTTTCAACATTAACAGCAATATTTTAATCACCATTAAGTTTATTTGAAGCAAACACATTATGTGCCATATGAAACCAATATAGAATGCAGGAGGTTTCTCTGAGTCCATGGACAAAAAAGGCTACATTAATGTCTACGAACTGCATTACATTAACTGCCTCGGGCAGTCCCAAAAAATACCTCTTAACTGACACATGAATGTGCTTGGTAAACTGCCATATCCTGAATAGATTTTACTTTGATGTCAATACAAGTATTAACCACAGCTTTAATTTCCATCACAGGCATGTACTGTAGCTCTCACTTACACAGTAATGACTAATTAGGTACAACAACATATAGTGATCAAGTATGGGCAAAGAAAAACAATCTCTATCTGCAAGCTCATGTGAAAACAAATCTTGATCTCTGGTCACATTAATTGTCTTATGGCAAGCAATATATTCTTCTTAGTTCATGGACACAAACGGAAAATTTCTCTCTTAAATGTGCATTATATCAACCACCTCACGGGGTCCCCACAAATACTTCTCGCCTGACGTTTGACAGTGTGCTTGTCAGCAAATCAGTAAGAACCTGGCCCATCCCCCACCCATCAGGAACAGTTGCCAAAGTCCCCTCAAATACCTCTAACCTGACATCCGAGAGTGTGCTTAACAGCATCTTTAAGAGTATAACTGACCTACTGCTCCTTTTCTGTACAAACAGTTTGACCTTAAATAAACCAGGTAAGCCTTAAATTAACAAGTGGTACCTTGTGTGGACAAACTGGGGAGTCCAGTGATTCTTCTTCAGTGACAATCACAAGTTCACCCTCAGATGTTGCATCCAAAGTTTCCTGTACCATGGAAAGGACAATTTTCAACATTAACAGCAATATTTTAATCAGCATTAAGTTTATTTGAAGCAAACACATTATGTGCCATATGAAACCAATATAGAATGCAAGAGGTTTCTCTGAGTCCATGGACAAAAAAGGCTACATTAATGTCTACGAACTGCATTACATTAACTGCCTCGGGCGGTCCCAAAAATACCTCTTAACTGACACTTGAATGTGCTTGGTGGTAAAACTGCTATATCCTGAATAGATTTTACTTTGATGTCAATACAAGTATTAACCACAGCTTTAATTTCCATCACAGGAATGTACTTTAGCTCTCACTTACACAGTAATGACTAATTAGGTACAACAACATGTAGTGATCAAGTATGGGCAAAGGAAAACAATCTCTATCTGCAAGCTCATGTGAAAACAAATCTTGATCTCTGGTCACATTAATTGTCTTATGGCAAGCAAAATATTCTTCGTAGTTCATGGGCACAAACGGAAAATTTCTCTCTTAAATGTGCATTATATCAACCACCTCACGGGGTCCCCACAAATACTTCTCACCTGACGTGTGACGGTGTGCTTGTCAGCAAATCAGTAAGATCCTGGCCCATCCCCCACCCATCAGGAACAGTTGCCAAAGTCCCCTCAAATACCTCTAACCTGACATCTGAGAGTGGGCATAACAGCATCTTTAAGAGTATAACTGACCTACTGCTCCTTTTCAGTACAAACAGTTTGACCTTAAATAAACAAGGTAAGCCTTAAATTAACAAGTGGTACCTTGTGTGGACAAACTGGGGAGTCTAGTGGTTCCTCTTTAGTGACAATCACAAGTTCACCCTCAGATGTTGCATACAAAGTTTCCTATACCATGGAAAGGACAATTTTCAACATTAACAGCAATATTTTAATCACCATTAAGTTTATTTGAAGCAAACACATTATGTGCCATATGAAACCAATATAGAATGCAGGAGGTTTCTCTGAGTCCATGGACAAAAAAGGCTACATTAATGTCTACGAACTGCATTACATTAACTGCGTCGGGCAGTCCCAAAAAATACCTCTTAACTGACACTTGAATGTGCTTGGTAAACTGCCATATCCTGAATAGATTTTACTTTGATGTCAATACAAATATTAACCACAGCTTTAATTTCCATCACAGGAATGTACAGTAGCTCTGACTTACATAGTAATGACTAATTAGGTACAACAACATATAGTGATCAAGTATGGGCAAAGGAAAACAATCTATCTGCAAGCTCATGTGAAAACAAATCTTGATCTCTGGTCACATTAATTGTCTTATGGCAAGCAAAATTTTCCTCGTAGTTCATGGGCACAAACGGAAAATTTCTCTCTTAAATGTGCATTATATCAACCACCTCACGGGGTCCCCACAAATACTTCTCACCTGACGTGTGACGGTGTGCTTGTCAGCAAATCAGTAAGAACCTGGCCCATCCCCCACCCATCAGGAACAGTTGCCAAAGTCCCCTCAAATACCTCTAACCTGACATCTGAGAGTGTGCTTAACAGCATCTTTAAGAGTATAACTGACCTAGTGCTCCTTTTCAGTACAAACAGTTTGAACTTAATTAACCAGCTAAGCCTTTAATTAACAAGTGGTACCTTGTGTGGAAAAACTGGGGAGTCCAGTGATTCCTCTTCAGTGACATTCACAAGTTCACCCTCAGATGTTCCAGCCAAATTTTCCTATACCATGGAAAGGACAAATTTCAACATTAACAGCAATATTTTAATCACCATTAAGTTTATTTGAAGCAAACACATTATGTGCCATATGAAACCAATATAGAATGCAGGAGGTTTCTCTGAGTCGATGGACAAAAAAGGCTACATTAAACGAACTGCATTACATTAACTGCCTCGGGCGGTCCCAAAAATACCTCTTAACTGACACTTGAATGTGCTTGGTGGTAAAACTGCTATATCCTGAATAGATTTTACTTTGATGTCAATACAAGTATTAACCACAGCTTTAATTTCCATCACAGGAATGTACTGTAGCTCTCACTTACACAGTAATGACTAATTAGGTACAACAACATGTAGTGATCAAGTATGGGCAAAGGAAAACAATCTCTATCTGCAAGCTCATGTGAAAACAAATCTTGATCTCTGGTCACATTAATTGTCTTATGGCAAGCAAAATATTCTTCGTAGTTCATGGGCACAAACGGAAAATTTCTCTCTTAAATGTGCATTATATCAACCACCTCACGGGGTCCCCACAAATACTTCTCACCTGACGTGTGACGGTGTGCTTGTCAGCAAATCAGTAAGATCCTGGCCCATCCCCCACCCATCAGGAACAGTTGCCAAAGTCCCCTCAAATACCTCTAACCTGACATCTGAGAGTGTGCTTAACAGCATCTTTAAGAGTATAACTGACCTACTGCTCTTTTTCCATACAAACAGTTTGACCTTAAATAAACAAGGTAAGCCTTAAATTAACAAGTGGTACCTTGTGTGGACAAACTGGGGAGTCCAGTGATTCCTCTTCGGTGACAATCACAAATTCACCCTCAGATGTTCCAGCCAAAGTTTCCTATACCATGGAAAGGACAATTTTCAACATTAACAGCAATATTTTAATCAGCATTAAGTTTATCTGAAGCAAACACATTATGTGCCATATGAAACCAATATAGAATGCAGGAGGTTTCTCTGAGTCCATGGACAAAAAAGGCTACATTAAACGAACTGCATTACATTAACTGCCTCGGGCGGTCCCAAAAATACCTCTTAACTGACACTTGAATGTGCTTGGTAGTAAAACTGCTATATCCTGAATAGATTTTACTTTGATGTCAATACAAGTATTAACCACAGCTTTAATTTCCATCACAGGAATGTACTGTAGCTCTCACTTACACAGTAATGACTAATTAGGTACAACAACATGTAGTGATAAAGTATGGGTAAAGGAAAACAATCTCTATCTGCAAGCTCATGTGAAAACAAATCTTGATCTCTGGTCACATTAATTGTCTTATGGCAAGCAAAATATTCTTCGTAGTTCATGGGCACAAACGGAAAGTTTCTCTCTTAAATGTGCATTATATCAAACACCTCACGGGGTCCCCACAAATACTTCTCACCTGACGTGTGACAGTGTGCTTGTCAGCAAATCAGTAAGATCCTGGCCCATCCCCCACCCATCAGGAACAGTTGCCAAAGTCCCCTCAAATACCTCTAACCTGACATCTGAGAGTGGGCATAACAGCATCTTTAAGAGTATAACTGACCTACTGCTCCTTTTCAGTACAAACAGTTTGACCTTAAATAAACCAGGTAAGCCTTAAATTAACAAGTGGTACCTTGTGTGGACAAACTGGGGAGTCTAGTGGTTCCTCTTTAGTGACAATCACAAGTTCACCCTCAGATGTTGCATACAAAGTTTCCTATACCATGGAAAGGACAATTTTCAACATTAACAGCAATATTTTAATCACCATTAAGTTTATTTGAAGCAAACACATTATGTGCCATATGAAACCAATATAGAATGCAGGAAGTTTCTCTGAGTCCATGGACAAAAAAGGCTACATTAATGTCTACGAACTGCATTACATTAACTGCCTCGGGCGGTCCCAAAAAATACCTCTTAACTGACACTTGAATGTGCTTGGTAAACTGCCATATCCTGAATAGATTTTACTTTGATGTCAATACAAATATTAACCACAGCTTTAATTTCCATCACAGGAATGTACAGTAGCTCTGACTTACATAGTAATGACTAATTAGGTACAACAACATATAGTGATCAAGTATGGGCAAAGGAAAACAATCTATCTGCAAGCTCATGTGAAAACAAATCTTGATCTCTGGTCACATTAATTGTCTTATGGCAAGCAATATATTCTTCTTAGTTCATGGACACAAACGGAAAATTTCTCTCTTAAATGTGCATTATATCAACCACCTCACGGGGTCCCCACAAATACTTCTCGCCTGACGTTTGACAGTGTGCTTGTCAGCAAATCAGTAAGAACCTGGCCCATCCCCCACCCATCAGGAACAGTTGCCAAAGTCCCCTCAAATACCTCTAACCTGACATCCGAGAGTGTGCTTAACAGCATCTTTAAGAGTATAACTGACCTACTGCTCCTTTTCTGTACAAACAGTTTGACCTTAAATAAACCAGGTAAGCCTTAAATTAACAAGTGGTACCTTGTGTGGACAAACTGGGGAGTCCCATGGTTCCTCTTCAGTGACAATCACAAGTTCACCCTCAGATGTTGCATCCAAAGTTTCCTGTACCAATGAAAGGACAATTTTCAACATTAAAAGCAATATTTTAATCAGCATTAAGTTTATTTGAAGCAAACACATTATGTGCCATATGAAACCAATATAGAATGCAGGAGGTTTCTCTGAGTCCATGGACAAAAAAGGCTACATTAATGTCTACGAACTGCATTACATTAACTGCCTCGGGCGGTCCCAAAAAATACCTCTTAACTGACACTTGAATGTGCTTGGTAGTAAAACTGCTATATCCTGAATAGATTTTACTTTGATGTCAATGCAAGTATTAACCACAGCTTTAATTTCCATCACAGGAATGTACTGTAGCTCTCACTTACACAGTAATGACTAATTAGTTACAACAACATGTAGTGATCAAGTATGGGCAAAGAAAAACAATCTCTATCTGCAAGCTCATGTGAAAACAAATCTTGATCTCTGGTCACATTAATTGTCTTATGGCAAGCAATATATTCTTCTTAGTTCATGGACACAAATGGAAAATTTCTCTCTTAAATGTGCATTATATCAACCACCTCACGGGGTCCCCACAAATACTTCTCACCTGACGTGTGACGGTGTGCTTGTCAGCAAATCAGTAAGATCCTGGCCCATCCCCCACCCATCAGGAACAGTTGCCAAAGTCCCCTCAAATACCTCTAACCTGACATCTGAGAGTGTGCTTAACAGCATCTTTAAGAGTATAACTGACCTACTGCTCCTTTTCTGTACAAACAGTTTGACCTTAAATAAACCAGGTAAGCCTTAAATTAACAAGTGGTACCTTGTGTGGACAAACTGGGGAGTCCCATGGTTCCTCTTCAGTGACAATCACAAGTTCACCCTCAGATGTTGTATCCAAAGTTTCCTGTACCATGGAAAGGACAATTTTCAACATTAACAGCAATATTTTAATCACCATTAAGTTTATTTGAAGCAAACACATTATGTGCCATATGAAACCAATATAGAATGCAGGAGGTTTCTCTGAGTCCATGGACAAAAAAGGCTACATTAATGTCTACGAACTGCATTACATTAACTGCCTCGGGCGGTCCCAAAAAATACCTCTTAACTGACACTTGAATGTGCTTGGTAGTAAAACTGCTATATCCTGAATAGATTTTACTTTGATGTCAATGCAAGTATTAACCACAGCTTTAATTTCCATCACAGGAATGTACTGTAGCTCTCACTTACACAGTAATGACTAAGTAGTTACAACAACATGTAGTGATCAAGTATGGGCAAAGAAAAACAATCTCTATCTGCAAGCTCATGTGAAAACAAATCTTGATCTCTGGTCACATTAATTGTCTTATGGCAAGCAATATATTCTTCTTAGTTCATGGACACAAACGGAAAATTTCTCTCTTAAATGTGCATTATATCAACCACCTCACGGGGTCCCCACAAATACTTCTCGCCTGACGTTTGACAGTGTGCTTGTCAGCAAATCAGTAAGAACCTGGCCCATCCCCCACCCATCAGGAACAGTTGCCAAAGTCCCCTCAAATACCTCTAACCTGACATCCGAGAGTGTGCTTAACAGCATCTTTAAGAGTATAACTGACCTACTGCTCCTTTTCTGTACAAACAGTTTGACCTTAAATAAACCAGGTAAGCCTTAAATTAACAAGTGGTACCTTGTGTGGACAAACTGGGGAGTCCAGTGATTCCTCTTCAGTGACAATCACAAGTTCACCCTCAGATGTTGCATCCAAAGTTTCCTGTACCATGGAAAGGACAATTTTCAACATTAACAGCAATATTTTAATCAGCATTAAGTTTATTTGAAGCAAACACATTATGTGCCATATGAAACCAATATAGAATGCAGGAGGTTTCTCTGAGTCCATGGACAAAAAAGGCTACATTAATGTCTACGAACTGCATTACATTAACTGCCTCGGGCGGTCCCAAAAAATACCTCTTAACTGACACTTGAATGTGCTTGGTAGTAAAACTGCTATATCCTGAATAGATTTTACTTTGATGTCAATACAAGTATTAACCACAGCTTTAATTTCCATCACAGGAATGTACTGTAGCTCTGACTTACACAGTAATGACTAATTAGGTACAACAACACGTAGTGATCAAGTATGGGCAAAGGAAAACAATCTATCTGCAAGCTCATGTGAAAACAAATCTTGATCTCTGGTCACATTAATTGTCTTATGGCAAGCAAAATATTCTTCGTAGTTCATGGACACAAACGGAAAATTTCTCTCCTAAATGTGCATTACATCAACCACCTCACGGGGTCCCCACAAATACCTCTCACCTGACATGTGACAGTGTGCTTGTCAGCAAATCAGTAAGAACCTGGCCCATCCCCCACCCATCAGGAACAGTTGCCAAAGTCCCCTCAAATACCTCTCACCTGACATGTAACAGTGTGCTTTTCAGCAAATCAGTGGGAATCTGAAGTGTTACCTTGTTTGGAGACAGTGGGGAGTCCAGTGAATCCTTTTCAGTGCCTCTAGCAAGCTTGGTCTCTGGAGTTCCAGGCAAAGTTTCCTGTTCCACAGTCAAAGGAAAAAATTGATTGACAGAAACACTTTAATAACCAAAATTTCCATTGAATCAAAAAAATATGATTTGTCATATGAAAAATATAATTTTCCCTTACCACTAAAATAATGTTTTAATTATTTTTAATCTAGTATATTGCAATTTATCTTTGCTCCACATAGTCAGCAATTACCCAAATGTTTTTATGCTCCACATGGCCCAACCTGAATACTTGAACACTGCCAGCTATGCGTCACAATTTTTTTCAGTTTGTGCTAATTTTTAATAGCTTATATGTATATTTCATTCAGTTTACAAAAGACACACAAAGTACCTGATTAAATCCTTAATTTAATTTTAAGTCAAACAAATGCATTACGTACTTACGTCCTATTCTGGCATAAATCTAAAAGATTCATACCTGGTTTCAATGATCATTGTATAGGGAGGTGAAAGGGACCAGAGCATAAGTCTGTGAAATGGGTGGTTGATTTTTTAAAAAAAGGTATACTGTATGTCGTCATTACAAATAGCGAGGTTGCCGAATTTAAGCAGACTCTTTACCATGAGTATGGGAGTTATGTGTCATGTGTCTTGACATGTTTTTTTATTCATTACTGTCACCATAATTATGGCTGAGTTTGTGTTATTTTTCCTGGATAGAGCAGTTGGTCATTACCAGCAGCATCAATGCCCTGGCCCAAAGCATTTGGGGGGATCTGGTGTGAATAAGCTCAAGGTGGGGGATGTGCTGCTGACAGCACATAGTTTTTTCTTGAACTTGTGAGTAGAGAAATAAAAGGAAAAGTTTTACCTGCAATCTTTTGGTTTGCTCATTTCTGTAAACCTGGCTCTCATCAAACGCATTTACAATGATGTGCATTGTGAAAAAATGCAAGGTGTTTCTCTGAGTCCATGGACTAAAAAGGCTAAATTATTCTCTTTAAACATGCATCTTTATCCGTCTCAACTTTATTTAGAGTTGAGAAATAATCACTGAATCTGGTAAAATGAAACTGACATGATCCTATATAATGACAAATGTTTGACATAATGTTAAGTCTTTGTCATACATCTGTACATATTAACCAGCTGTTGTGGATTCTACCACACTATACCATTAGTGATGGGTTTTTGAGTTTTCCAAACCTTTTTCCTCCAGGGCCAATCACATTCGCCATAGTCATATGAGATTTCATCTCCTGGATGAATTTCCCTTAGGGCAAAGAGAAAGAGATGGGGCTTGCCCTCTGAGACGACTTTCTTCATTTTGCAGTTGGGACTGCGGTGGTCATCATTGACCAGTCGTCCCAAGGTGCCATCTTCTTGTGATGCATCAATACTTTAAAAACAAACATATCATGAATTTGTCAATCAGCAAGTCAAATCAATCATCATAATATTTGACTTAAAGAAGCACTATTTACAACATTACAGAGTGCTTCACAAAGTGATTGAAAGTAAAAAAACAAAGGTTTTTACACTTCTATATTACCTAGATAAATTATCAGTTCATCTAGGTAGTTAAATAGAGTATCATGCTATAGCCAAATAACGAAAGATGTTTCTTATGTTGTATACAAGATAAACTATGCTGGTGGTCATAATGGTTCATTATCAGTGACTGATTAAAAAATTGTCTGATGAGTGAAAAAAATAATTGTTCAGATTGACAGAATTTTGTGTCTTACCACCATTTTCTTTGATTCCAGGAAAAGTCAAACATGAAAACACTGCATCTTTTACGATATATCTTCATCCTTCTTTGAGCTTCTTTAGAACTTATCAAGTCCCCTCTGTACTCCACAACAAAATCTCCTTTTTGGAAATGGGCTGTGGAAAACACCCCTCGACCTTGTGCACACAAAAAGACAACTAAATCACTGAATATATGACAATTTTTAGAATTTTACATTCAATAGCGTATCATCAGAATACAAAGCATACCTTTAAAAGAGTTAATGAACTTAACTTCCAAGTCTCCAGTCTTGTCTAGTTCTTTGGCTGCATGTTCAATTGCATCCATTTCAGGGGTCTTCCTACGAATCATTGTTGCACCAGAGTGACAGGAATGTGTGGATGTTTCAAAACCCTTTAAAAGAGGAGATGAAATGTCAAAATAGACATGTATAGCTTTGGTAACTTAATAGGATATACCACAAAAATAATTTCATCCAAAATAATAACTTACATCACACAAGTAAGTTATTGTTGAGAAAAATCCATTCATTACAAGATCTGCTGTATTTATAACAGTCATAACGGGAGGTACTGAAGGTCACAATTTTAGCTGCGTTCAGACTGCAGGCAATCGGATACCAATAAGATTGCCCTCCATATCTGATATTTAGGAATGACTGTTCACGCTGTTTTTAGCAAGTGTTGAAATGTGACCTGGCTCTGTTCAGATTGGGCCACATTATCGGCTGTTGGGACAAGTTGCCATAACAACGACGTTGGGGCGTATAATGTGTGAGGTCTCATAATGATGGCAATGATGAACATGGACATTGGTTACATTAGCGTATTGGTGATGTCACTGTCTAGTAGAGGTGGAGAAAATCTATGACACACCAGATTGTCAACTTCTTTTTCCATTTTTTACTGCTCCGTAATACGACACTCTTTCTTCTGGTGCCTTGCTCAAGTCGCATACAGTGAAGTCACGGTCTGCCATATCCGATCAATATTTTTGGAGCTGTTCAGACTGAGACGCATCTGTCCAAATGTGATATGAATCTACCTCCTGAATGTGGTTTCAATCTGTCCCGCAAAATTCGGATTTCATGTGGTATGTGACTGTTCAGACAATAAAAGGAGACATCCAGTAACAATGAATGGGCTAAAGAATGGGCTAAAATGGATGGGCTAAAAAGTCAGATTTTGGTGACTGGTCTGTTGCAGATCACATGATGAACACCACTCTAGATGCATATCATTCATCAAGTGTGCTTAGATGTGTTACAGGAAGATCAGGCTTCAACACATTTTAAAGTCTTTCACCGAGAAGCTCACCATAGGGGAAAACAGTATTCATAGCTTGTGTTATTCAAACATCAATGATGTTTATATCGTATATATGAGTTGTTTGGTCTAATTTACCACAAATGCTGTTCAAACTGACAACTGAATAGTTTCCTGGTGTATTTTCTTTACAAATGATTTAACAGTGTCAGTTCACCGCACCAATACAATGAATTTAGGAAACTTCTCTCATTTCTCATTACTTAGAATCACCAGGCAATTCATGTAAAGTTTAGTACACCTTTCAGACAAAGATTAATTTACCATCTATGATACCGAGTAACTTAAACTGGTAACGTTTGTACCATAACTCAGACTGGTGTGGATAATGTCACTTGTGTGGCTTTACTGGCCTGAACAGAGCTCAGCACAGACGCATGTGCTAATGTTTTGATGCTCCTCACGTGGCGGACAGGCGGTGTTTTACTGGTATGAGTGCCGATGTGCACACAGCACAGCGATGTAAAATTAAAATTAGGGCTGTCACTTTAACGCGTTAATTAGATAAATTAATTACGCTGCAAATTAACACGCTATAAAAATTAACGCAATTAATTGCGAGTGGCAAACTTGGCCCATGGGGGGACCCGTAGGCTGCAGTGACGTCACTTCCTACCTGCGCCACTCATCAAAAGCGTGACGAGGGTGACTGACAACAGAGATGGACGCTACACAGGAGAGCGAGGCAAGCCCACTTGGATCTTTGGGCAGAAAGTTTATTTCTAAAAAGAACAAAGACGGGACTATCAACAAAAACGCAGTGATTCTGCGCTGTAGACCCTCCGTCAGTCTGCCCCAGGACAGCTCCAAGTATGAATGAGGAGTGAATGAATAATGGGTCCGATGTAAAGCGTCTTTGAGTGTCCAGAAAAGTGCTATATAAATCTAATCCATTATTATTATTATTATTATTATTATTATTATTATCATTACTTGTACCTTTTGTAAAAGAGAATTTTCATATCACCAAAGCAGCTCCAGCCTAACATATCATTTAAATGTAAAACATGTCAAGGACACAGAGTTGAATGTTAGCTTACCCTTTTAGCCTTATTTAGAGGCATGTAATACTATTCATTTTGAATTGCTGTATTGAGTCAGCTTTAGCATTCATTTTGATTGAGTCTGCTTATGTGCCTATTTGAGACTCAGCCTTATTTTATTTCTGAAATTTATTTAACGATTTATATTTCATTTTTGAGAAATGCACCTGGTCTAACTGGTTTGCTGATGTTCTTGGCCTGTTTTCTTTTGAATTTCATTTATAAATCACACTTAACCATAAAAATGCGGATTTCAAATCTTCTCAAATTGGTGTATTCTATTGATTAGTCATTCACTACAATTTTGTAATGTCCTAGAATTCAAATTCTTTATTTGGGGGCCTTTAGCGGGTATGAGGTTAAAATGTGATTAATTACATTAATTAATTACAAAACCTGTAATTAGACTATTTTTTTAATCGCCTGACAGCACTAACTAACGTTCAATTCAAGGCTTAACTGACAAACCACAAATAAAACTTTCAGGTGTCGCACCATAAATACTGAGAGCAACTGCAATTATTACATAGTAGTAACTAACTTTATCAACCTTATTAACATGTCCCGTTAGCAGCTAACAGTTAACATTATACTAGCCAGTAGTCAAATCCACGCACAGCGTACGGCAATCACATCGATATTAGCCGTAAACTTTTAAAGCATTGGTAAAATAAAGAAATGTTATTACTCACTGCCAGAAGATATGGCTTTGTGTGTCTGGAGTTTGACTCCGTTAACGTTTAATCACACATTGAACCCTCACAACAACAACGAAGCGCGATCTTTATGGTTGTAGCTTTGTAACTAACTACAAATAAAACCTATTCAGACTCAAACATCCTGTCTTTTCAGATGTCAGACCTTAAATACGAATTTAATAATACCAATACTATTGCCACGGGTACTTTAACATCATGAGCATGTCCGGTTACCGGCAAACATAGAAAACATTATCCTCACCAACTCCAGCCAAACACAATCGCATCAATCTAAGCCGTAAACCCGTTTCATCATAAAGCATCAGTAAAATAATGAAACGTTATGTCTCACCGTTAGAAGATATGTCAAGCCTCTTGCATGTAACTTTCCTGACTTCGCTTTAATATTTCAATACATTCCTTGGTGCACAATAAATCATTAATACCGTCAGGCTCCAGGGTAGTGTTCCGAAACGATTAAAATACGATTAAAATAAAAGCTGACACGCTCTCGCCTCGTGGACAGGCTTCCGGCCTACCTGCCGCCGCGTCCGTAATAGTTACCAAACAGTCACGTTTGCGTGTCCAAAGTAATCCACTCATAATCATGTCACTACAGCAAAGAAAGTTTAATTCTTAACGGGTGTAACTGCAGCAAGCTGCTTGACAGTCCAACCACCGTGCCTTCTCCTATATGTGAGGAAACTTACATGAAATGCGTTCAAGTGCGGTCACGTAAAGACTTTTACACTTACCGCTAAAAGTTGGCTAACTTCTGATCGGTTTTCACTTGTTACCATTTTTCACTATCATTTTCGCTAAGGATTAGTATTTGTTCTTTTGTAACATAACATTTTCAGTAAAATAACTCAAATAAGCACACAATTTAAATCAATACATTACACTCTACAGTTCACGAAATGATGTTGAATGCACCACCTAGTTGACCATCACCAGAACCAATCATGTTTCAAACTTTTCCTTTTGTAATGCACAATACACAACCATGCTTGGGCATGCTGTAGAGAGAATAAAGGCCAAGGGAATGGTTAGGGTTAGTGTGCTTAGTTTAGTTAGTTAGTTAGTGTGCTTAGTTAGGTAGCTTAGTTTAGCTAAGGAATATGGAAAAACAATTACATAATTTTGTACAAATACAAACCAGCACACCAGGACAGGACTTAATAACATAAAACGCACGCGTTCCCAAGCCAGTCAAGAGACAGTCCCTCTAGCTAGTGTGTTTAAGGTAGCTTAGCTTAGCTAAGGAATATGGATAAAACCAATTATATAATGTTGTACAAAAAATATCTAACATGTCTGTCTGCCTATCAATCTAGCAATCTATCTAGCTAACTAGATATCTACCTAACTAGATGTCTAACAATCTATCAAGCTAACTATCTCTATCTATCTATCAAGCTAACTATCTCTATCTATCTATCTAGCTAACTATCTCTATCTATCTATCTAGCTAACTATCTCTATCTATCTATCTATCTATCTATCTATCTATCTATCTATCTATCTATCTATCTATCTATCTATCTATCTATCTATCTATCTATCTATCTCTATCTATCTAGCTAACTATCTCTATCTATCTATCTATCTATCTATCGATCTATCTAGCAATATATCCATCCATCCATCATTGTCTGTCTATCTGTCTATTTATCTAGCAATCTATTTAGCTAACTAGCTATCTAGCAATCTGTCCAGCTAATTAACTATCTAGCTATCTATCTAGCTCACCAGCTATCTAGCAATCTATCTAGCTAACTAGCTATCTAACTAACTAGAACTCTAACAATCTTTCAAACTAACTATCTTTATCTATTTACCTACCTATCATTGTCTGTCTATCAATCTATCACTCTATCTAGCTAACTAGCTATCTAGCAATCTATCTAGCTAACTAGCTATCTATCGAGCAATCTAGCAATCTATCTATCCATCCATCCCTCATCCATCCATCCATCATTGTCTGTCTGTCCATCTGTCTATTGATCAAGCAATCTATATAGCTAATTAGCAATTTAGCTAACTAGTGATCTATCTATCTATCTATCTATCTATCTAGCTAGCTAGCTAACTAGCTATCTAGCAATCTATCTAGCTAACTAGCTATCTATCGAGCAATCTAGCAATCTATCTATCCATCCATCCCTCATCCATCCATCCGTCATTGTCTGTCTGTCCATCAGTCTATTGATCAAGCAATCTATATAGCTAATTAGCAATTTAGCTAACTAGTGATCTATCTATCTATCTATCTATCTATCTATCTATCTATCTATCTATCTAGCTAACTAGCTATCTAGCAAGCTATCTATCAAGCAATCTAGCAATCTATCAATCCATCCATCCATCATTGTCTGTCTGTCTATTTATCTAGCAATCTGTCCAGCTATCTATCTATCTATCTGTCCAGCTATCTATCTATCTATCTGTCCAGCTATCTATCTATCTATCTATCTATCTATCTATCTATCTATCTATCTATCATTGTCTGTCTATCTAGCAATCTATCTAGCTAACTAGCTATCTATCCATCCATCCATCGTCTGTCTGTCTATTTAACTTGCAATCTAGCTAACTAGCTATCTAGCAATCTGCCCAGCTAATTAGCTATCTAGCTATCTACCTAGCTCACAAGATATCTAGCAATCTATCTAGCTAACTAGCTATCTAACTAACTAGATCTCTAACAATCTTTCAAGCTAACTATCTTTATCTATCTATTTATCTACCTATCATTGTCTGTCTATCAATCTATCACTCTATCTAGCTAACTAGCTATCTAGCAATCTATCTAGCTAACTAGCTATCTAGCAATCTATCTAGCTAACTAGCTATCTATCGAGCAATCTAGCAATCTATCTATCCATCCATCCCTCATCCATCCATCCATCCATCCATCCATCCATCCATCCATCATTGTCTGTCTGTCCATCTGTCTATTAATCAAGCAATCTATATAGCTAACTAGCAATTTAGCTAACTAGCGATCTATCTATCATTGTCTATCTATCTAGCAATCTATCTAGCTAACTCGCTATCTAGCAAGCTATCTATCATGCAATCTAGCAATCTATCAATCCATCATCCATCCATCCATGCATCCATCCATTCATCCATCCATCATTGTTTGTCTGTCTGACTAGCTATCTAGCTATCTGTCTATCTAGCTATCTGTCTGACTAGCTATCTATGTTTTATATAGCTATCTCGCTAACTATCTAGCTATCTCTCTAGCTAGTTATCTAGCTATCTTGCTATCTTTATATTTATTTATCTATCTATCTAGCTACTGTCTATCTATCCATCTAGCTAGCTACCTATCTAGCTCTCTACCAAGCTATCTATCTAGCTAGCTATCTAGCTCTCTACCTAGCTATCTATCTAGCTAGCTATCTAGCTCTCTACCTAGCTATCTCTATCAAGCTAGCTAGCTAGCTAGCTATCTAAAATTAATCACTCAGCAGACAAAGCACTTCAATCGACAAAGAAACCCAACAAGACACTCCTAAAACAAAAAAAGTAAAATAAACTGAAAGCATGGCTTACCTCAAAGTTGGCAGGAGTTGCTCCTCCACTTAATTTATCCCAAACTCTTCTCCTTAGTGATTTACTCCATGCCATGCGGTCTGTTCATGTTGGTAGATGAAGGAGCATGTGTTTGTTACAGTCAGTAACAATCGGTAAGGGCGGGTAATGGTGGAGAGACATCTCCACCCGCCTGAAATGTCCCTTTGTCCAATCTAACTCACCCATGCTGACGTCACATCCGGAAGTGTGCTTAAGTGTGTGTTGAGTGCAATTGTTACTCCTGCCTACAGGGGGCAAACGAGAGTAGACCCTCTAAGCACACTTAAGCACAGAACCGGTGCTGTTGGTGAATTGTGAGACTTTATTTCAAACTTTGGCGGGTAAGTCTATATACCTATCTATAAGTGAATCTATGGTCAGAATGGTGAGGACCGGCATTTTGGTCCCCACAAAGATTTTGGTCCCCACGGCGTGACTGTGTTATCAGGTGGTGGTCCCCGCGACGTAATAATGACAAACACACACACACACACACACACACACACACACACACACACACACACACACACACACACACACACACACACACACACACACACACACACACACGGATCATGTGATCATGAGTGTGCAGACTAATGTTTAAAGGAGGTCTTTGTCGCCTCAGCTTTACCACTGGATTCAGTGAAGGTCATCATGTTTGTTTATTTCTCTCTCTCTCTCTCTCTCTCTCTCTCTCTCTCTCTCTCTCTCTCTCTCTCTCTCTTTCTCTCTCTCTCTCTAAAATTGCAGATTATTAAGAGCATATATTACTTACCTCAATATTTTATTCTTGCAAACCACAGAATATTTTATAATTGTAAAAACCTTGAAGTCTCTTTTATGGATTCAATGGGGAAAACAAAGCTTATTATAAATTCTGATGTGCTGTATTGTGGTAAACTTTAACGTGTATGGCTGCATACATCAAAAAGCGTTATTTATGATAAACTCACAAAGAGTTATCACTGAAAGGTACAGCTGGAACTTCTTTTTTTTAATTGACCCTACAGGCTGTGTTGTATTGTTCATTACCTGCCAAACATGTGGACAGACATCAGAGAGAAGCATATTCACACATCTGGCATGCTAAAAATCCAGATCTTTCTCCAGATCTGGTTAAGACAAAAAGCAGAACAAAGCGTGTCCACAGATTAATTTTTTTTAAAAATTTATGAAGCAATATTAACATGCAAAGTACAAAGTAAGGTAAAATGTAAGATGCATTCTAAATATATTTCAAAAGCCAATAGCTTTTTCCTGAAACATTGAAACTGATATATTACATAATTATTTAATTATTAAGATTATGTTCCATTTTGGAAATACAAAGTAAAATAATTATGCGCTGAGTGATCAGGGTCAGTTATTTACATAAAATAATGTTAACAGTGCACCTGATGATTTACTAATTTATTTTATAAATGTGTTTGTGCTCTAGTGGCCAAGGTTGGATAAACTGAGACTTCCAGAGTGGTTCTGTCATATTTAGGTTCTCCAATGAACTACAAATACCTGAAACGTTGGATAAGTTCAAAGATAAAGCCAAGTATACTGCACAGCCTTTCAATTTGCACTTATTCCTCAAATTTTAATGCAATAATGTTTGAGCTACAGCATGTTGTTCAAAAAGAATATGAAAAAGTTTGCCCAATGTGACTTTTTTTATTATGTTCTTTTTATTACATCCTTTTTTTTATTACATCCAAAATTTGAGTCTGGAAAAGTATAGAATTTGAATGGTAACATTTTTTAATGGGCTATCCAGTGTTTGTGTGTAAATCAGATATTCATTGTCAGTCCAGGATCATTTAAAAAAAAGGTAAATTGACCATTGACAAGATGAAAATTATATCATATGACTGCTTACTTTGACACTACTCCTGACATGGGTAATTATTTCCCCACTGTCAGACAAAGCAAGTTTTTTCTTATTGCTTTTCTACAGGTCAAAACGTTTTTTGGATATGAGCCTGCAGCTATTTACAAAAGCATTGGCTGTAAGAATCTAGGAGGCCCTCCAAAAGACTGCACTGCTATTTCTGGAACAAAATTCATAATATCTAGGCATAAAATATTGGCCTAAAAAATTTCATTAAATCATAAGTTAGATTTAAATGTAAACTCTGAATTTTTGCTTTTTGTGACTGTTGATAATAGGACAGATTCTGTATTTTCATTTTTATTAATATCTCAATAAATAGTCAGCTAGATACTAAAGAAAAAAAATTCCTCTCACATTAATGTAAATTTAGACATTATGTAGGACCTAACTCAACTTTGTCTTTGTCATTGCAGGGCTACAAAATAACTGGTTAGTTATTAAAACTTAGCTGATGACACATTAGATAGATATTCTATTTTTTAGAATATCTATTGTAAAGTAGCAAAACATTATTTGCACCCTGGTAACACAGTTTCTCTGTGCTTTTAAATAATCACTAAAACATTCTTCCATGATATTAAGCCGTTAAGTCATCAGTGACTATTTATCATGATGCTGGATTCTCAACAGATTTTGACCTTTGAAATCATGTATTGCACACTGTTTATGCATTGCTTCAAATACTGTTGCCTTTTCCAACCATCAGTCTGTCACCCCTTTTCGTCATTTTTTTTTTTTTTTGGGCTTCTCTTTCTCCCATCCTCCCTGGTTCCCAGATCAACTTGAGGTGTATATGGGAAATCATTACTATAGATTGTTTTGCGGTGCTGCATCAATAAACACACACAGACACTGTGCTTAATATGTCCTCTGTTCACCTAATAGTGCAGGGAGATTTCTACCCTTGATTTTGATTTTCTCTCCTTTGTTTGATTTTCAAGGTGTAATACTAATGATATTATTGTTGTGTGATAGGGAAAATTTGGATGCCAATACACAAGCAAAACGAGACTTGGTCCAAATGATGATGAACACTTGAGCGCTGTGAGACGAGGATAACGATGAACTTTGTCCACGTAAGTTGTGGTTCTCAGATATCAAAGCTGAGAACATAAGAACGACACCAGGATGTGGGTTAGAGTGACATATAGAGGGATACTGTATTTCTCACTGCTGTGATGAAAGTTTTTCATTCTTGACATCCTTAATGCACGTCTTGTCCTTGTTCACCTTTCCTTGTCATTTTGGCATTAAGCTCCACTCTATTAATGTTTTGCGCTGCCACTCCCATATCTGCCTATCAATACCCGAGACAAGACCCATTTCACTTCCAATCGATCATATTCATTTGTGACCAGATTGATAAATTTTGAGTGTGTTGACATTTACTTTTTTGTTGTTGTTGTTGAAGCCCTTGTCCTTGGTTTGTATCAAAAGAATGAGGAGTGCACTGCTCAAAGATTCACACACACACACACACACACACACACACACACACACACACATACACACACACACACACACACACATACACACAAAATGGCAAAAACGCTGTTTTGGTTTGTGACTTTAAGTAGTGATCAAAGAGGCGTGACGTGTAACACAAGAGCATTGAGATTCAGTGTGATGTCTTCCAGGTGTGTTTGTTTACCGTTCTCAGTATACATGAGGTGATCTTGTCCCTGTTAGATTTTGCACGTTCACACAGATATGAAATTTTCTTCCTCTGGGCTAAGAAGGCATTTTTTATCAAAATGTTGGTTTGTGTTGGCAAATTACAGCACAGCTCTGCTTATGACATAATAAAATTTGTAAATACTTTATATCTGTGCTTATTGATAGTGAAGGGAGTGAGAGTAATTTTCTTTAATTATTTCACATGTAAGTTAATTTAAAAAATATATATGAAACTTCATGAACAGTGCCACACGGAGTACAGTATTTTCCGCACTATAAGACGCACCTAAAAGCCTTGCATTTTCTCAATTTCTTATAATCCAGTGTGCCTTATGTATGAAAAAAGTTTTAAAATAGACCATTCATTGAAGATGAGTTCTCAGATGCGCTTTATATCCAGTGCGCCTTGTAATCCAGTGGACCTTATATGTGGAATTTTTATTTATTTGTTTGTTTGTGTATTTGTTTGTTTGTTTTTGTTCATTCATTCATTCATTCATTCATTTTTATGGGCCAAGTACAATCCAGTACATCTTATAGTGTGGAAAATACTGTACTGATGTGCTTTGTTGACAGTTCGTACCTGGCTTAAAGGCCACAACAAAAGGGAGCACAAATTGAATTTTAACACAAACATACTATCTTAAAAAGCAAATTAGAAATTTTTTTTTAAATAAATGAGATGAATTTGGTGAAATGCAAAGTATTTCCAGAATGTAAAGGAGTCATCAGTGAAATCAGTATTGTGGGTGTGCATGTTGAAAGGTGTCAGACCAAAAAAAAAAAAACAGAAGCTAAAGCAACATAATTAAACTGAGGTTTGAAACAGTTCAGATGCCTCTGAGGGAAGCTGGAAGTACAAAGCAGAGTAAACAACAAGCCAAAAAAAACGTTCAACTACAGGCGGACTATTTAAAGACAGGAACTTCTGGGCGCCACAGGGGGCTCCTGATTCTTTAATCAGGTGCCTTGTGAAAAACAAGAGCTGTTAACACGAATGAAAAAGATTTCTTATTTATCAAAAGTTTGTCCTCTTGCCTCAGAATTGCATTGGGTGGAATGATCTCACTATAAAGATTTAAATCATAAATGATTGAAGTGATTAAAATTGCAACAGCATTGGCTTACCCTGTCCAAGAACACACTGCTGAAGTAACATAACTTCAATGTATGGTGGATACCTCCTGTGATGGTTACAACTGTTTGCGAATGCAGTAAAATCCAATTAAAAGTTTACACTGCATCGTCTTTGAGACAACCCCAATGCAGTTAAACTGTAATCAACGAGCAAATGTGAAATCTGTTTTATTCCACCTGTCACCTTCAAAGCGACTGTGGTATTTCAGCACATTGGTGACATGCAGTAAAAAAAACAGAGAAAGCAGTAGACAGTTGTTGGAAAAAGCCTACCAATGAAAAACAGGTTTCAGACCATTCATCAGTTTGTTAGTAACTTATAAGGTGCACATAAAAGAATTTAATTTTCTAAAAAAGCGACAGTGCGCCTTATAATCCAGTGCGCCTTATATTGTGGAAAATACTGTATTTTGGTAGATAAATAAGATTCTAGATAAAATTCAGCCAACTCCTTGAAACCAGAAAGGCAATCAAAGCAGTGTGGGACGGAATGGGGCGGGGGGGTGGGGGGTGGGGGGGCTCTTGGGAGAGAGGCATGGTGGAAAACTTCAAACGTGAACACAGAGGTCACACAGGTATGGGGGGGCAGAGCACACATTGACTCCACTAAAAAGAGAGAGGGCACCACTGACAGCATACACATAACACCCCCCCCCCTCAACAATGACATCCTTCATTCTTGTTATGTGTCTGTGAGCAGCCAGCTGGCCGGCAGACGAGAAGAGGGGGAGACGGGGGCTTTTTTGGGGGGTCTGGTGGGGTGTTGTTGTGGGGGTGTGATCCAGGTATCAGGTGTATTGGGCTGAGAGGCCCCTCACATGGGCATCCTATTCACCTGCTGCCCAGGCTTGGATAAAAGGATGGAGAGCTTTGGCTCTGGGAGACCACAGACAGGACAGGTAACACTAGAAGGTCCTAATTGCTCCAAGGTGAAGGGAAGATGTTAAGAAGATTACACCCTGGGAAAATGTTCGCTTAAAAAAACTGTTTGATGATGTGAAGCTCGCCCATCGGAACTGCCCCCTTTTCTCATATGGCCATTTGGAATGGACCATTTATTTGTCTTTTTTTATACTTGTTTTCAGTGTACACTTGTATATGAGGACAATAAAAGGCATTCTATTCTATTCTATTCTATTCTATTCTATTCTATTCTATTCTATTCTATTCTATTCTATTCTATTCTATTCTATTCTATTCTATTCTATTCTATTTTATTAACCATTTTAGTGTAATGGCACACAAATATGAAAAGAGGATTTAGCTTAATAGGAACAGTCTGTAAAATGTAAAAATAACACCCCATAGATAAAGATTTTAGGTCATCTCACCAAATATAAGAGTAAGTAGCAGTTTGCTCTGATATCGGACTTCATGTGGTCTTTTCAGCTTTCCTGTTGGCATGTCTTCTGCAGCGTTTTGCCCTTCTTTTTCTTTTTGTACATTAGGCTCACCTCACCACTGTCTTATAAACTTTGTCCTTCATTCTAGCAGAAACTATTCTGTCACATCAGACTACAGACACTTTTTTCCACCCATTCCAGCATGACTGGATCCATTTCATCACCTCCTTACCACACTCACCGTTGCCCTGGACTGTTGACCCCGAGCATTTAAAGTCCTCCAACTTCACTATTTCTTCTTGTAGTCTCACTTTTCCTTCTCCACTCTCTCATTTACGCACAACTATTCTGTTTTACTTCGGCTAATCTTCATTCCTCTCCAACGCATGGCACCATTAGAGAGGTGACAGATCACCATGTCATCTGCGAACATCGTGGTCCATGGGTGTTCCAGCCTAACTTCATTTGTCAGCCTATCCATTACCACTGCAAGCAGCTGATCCCTAAGGTGGCCCCACCTCTACCTTGAACTCCTACATCACACCTGCACCTCTACTTCCTGGTCCACCAGACTAGCATCTACTCCACCCTCTCTCTCATTTTCCTCATAGGTCAACTCTTCAAAGTATTCTATCCATCTACACAGGTTCACTGCAGGCACCAGTTCACACATTTCCATCCCTATACCTTAACACTCTAATCTGCTGCACATCCATCCCATGTCGTTCTCTGTCTGGCCAACCTGTAGACAATTTTCTCTCCTTTGAATTGTCCAACCTGGTCTTTGTCCCCTCTTTATGTGGCTCTATGTTGTATCTCTATGTATTCTTGTCTCCTCTCCTCGGTTCTCTGAATGCCCCCCCTCCTTTTCACTAGCCTCTTTCCTTCCATGGTTTCCGCCAAGTCTACTTCTCCCCTTTCTGACCAGAAGACACCCCAGTTTCTCACCACAGTCTATTAATGGACCATGACACCTTGACTGTAATGGTCCAAGGTGTCCACCAATAGCCTGTCTCACCTCTTGTCTAAAAGTCACATGACACTCTTCCTTTCTCATCTTCCACCTCATGATTCTCTGCCTTTGTCGTCTTAATCTTCTTATCCAACACTAGTTTCATCTTACACACCATCACCGTCCCACGCTGTCTCGCCACACTCTCCCCTATACCACTACCTAACAGTCAGTGACCTTCAGATGACATTGTCTACACAAAATGTAATCCACCTATGTCTTTCTACCTTCATTCTTGTAGGTCACCTAATGTTCCTGCCTCTTCTGGAAGAAGGTGTCCACTATAGCCACGTCCATCCTTTTTGCAAATACTACTAGCATCTTCCCATTTAAGTTCCTTCCTGGATGCCAAACTTACACGTCACTTCTTCATCAGCTCTATGCGTTAAATCTACACAAACCACATGTGTCTATCTCCAGAATGCTCCAAATAACTTCTTCTACCTCCATCCAGCATTTCTCTTTCTCTTCCAGTCTGTGTGTGTTTTCACAGTAGTAAAATTACTAGTTGAGTGGGTTTTTTGCAGTTTTTCTTTTGAAGAATATCACAGGGTTTTTACCCACACTTTGATGTAGGTATATCTCAATATCCCATTATTGTTAGTCCAACTTTTATTTATGTCCGGACAGGTATATATGCGTAGAAAAGCTCAATTAATATATTTCACGTGAAGTTATAAATCACTGCAAGAACGTCATGAAGCCGGGTGATTGGGTATAGAGCTACAGTGGGAGAGAGTACAACTGACAGGATGGAAAAGCAGGTACATCAAAGAGCAGTGGGGGAAAGAAACATCTGGTCGGTGCGTGTGTGTGTGTGTGTGTGTGTGTGTGTGTGTGTGTGTGTGTGTGTGTGTGTGTGTGTGTGTGTGTGTGTGTGTGTGTGTGTGTGTTTTGTGTACATAAACACACCTTCAAAGGGGACCCTAGATGTGTAAGCCCACCTGACTTTAGACGTTGGTGTTGGGACATACATACATACATACATGCAACACTCATGCACACACTCTTGTTACACACATATATGTTCTAAAATAAATACATACATTAACTGAGCATATACACACTTATTGCATATATAAATTCCACCCATCAGGTGTGTCTATGCATGTACTGTATCTGCGTATGTGTGTGTGTTTCTTGTCAGCAGCTGAAGCATAAGTGACACAGATAAATCACAACTTCTATGTGGTT